>NC_066580.1:390336663-390636663 GCF_024323335.1 Lathyrus oleraceus
AAGTTGACTTAAAGGTTTAATTCAAAATAAGTGTTATGAAAAGAAAGTTCGAAAATCAAAAGCATAATGCTTAGGTTTCTAATGTTGAAAACAAATGTTAAATGTTTGCACAAAAGTTTTGGCTTGGGTTAGAGTGGAGGGAAGAAGAAGAATGGCTAAAGTCCTAATCATACAAGAGATGAAGGATAAGAAACAAGACCACAATTGGAGTTCCTCTCTTGAGATCATATTGATGATCCAAGTAGCTCCCATCCTTTGGAATATGCAAGTGAAATAAGTATAAGCTCAAGCAATCAACATAATCAAACAAGCTCTTAGAAGATCCCCAATGTCTCTTGTATCTTTCACTTTGGATGAACATGGCAATGATTCTTCAATTTGGCTCACATAAGGTTCCCTAGCATAAAGCACACACAACAAAGAGTTTTATGAAGTAAATCAAGAATGGACAAGAGTGAGTTAGAGATTTGGTCCTTCTAATCCATCTTCAACATTAAGGTCCTTTTACTCCAATTTTGCATAGGGAATCTCCTAGAAACTAAGTCCATTTGTCCATTTTTTGTATTTGGTCCACAACAATCAAAACAAAACACAAGCACAATAATATATACACAATTATGTGCTCAAGTGAGCAAAAGGAAAATTGCATTAACATAAACATGTGCTCAAGTGAGCAAAGAGCAAAACAAATGAATAATATGTACAAGAATAGTAAATTGAATAAAGGTAAAGAGCAAGAATTAAATGTTAATGGTTAATGGTTAGTGTTAGGGTTAGTGTGCCATAAGGCAAATTTAGCGCTATGTTAAGCAATCGTAATTGGACTTATGTAGAAGTCACAACTATCTGAGGCCGGTCAATAATAATGTAGGCAACAACACAAGTTAGAGATTTTGATTAGTGAATCAAACTCCAACAACTTGCCATGCCAAAAAGAAGATGAGAAATGATCTTGTATTGATTTAGGTTCTTTGCATGATTTAGGAAGCAACCTATCCTTAATGCAAAGCCATTCACTTGATCCATGATCAAGATGAATTAGATTTGAATCAAGGAAGATTAAACCTCCATGTATCAATGCTAACCACCAATCTTTAACTGATTGATCAAAAAGAAAAAAGAAAAAAAAGAAAGAAGAAGAAGAAGATGAAGAATTAAAGTGCATTAATGGAAATGGAATGAGATAATCAACAAGTATTGACCAAAGATAAAGAAGATCAAGGTCAAACAATATAAAACAGAAGCAAGATGATGTTAGAAGTCAAGAAACAAATAGAATATTTTTGGTATTTTTCAATATTAAAATAAAACTTGAATTAAAATAATAAAGAAAGGTCAAACTTCAAACTCACTTCAAATCAACTTTGAAAAGTCCAAGTGAATTATCCCAAGTTCAACAAGGTCAAACAAAGTTTGACAAAAAATTTCAGCATTTTTAGAAATCAGAAACTATTTTAAATCAATTAAAATGCATAAAAAATAACCTAATTGAACTAAAATCTCAAATAAATCTCAAATCAATTAATAAATTAATGAGAATATTTTTCATAGACCTATCATCATTCAAAGAGGTTGGAAAAATATTTTTGTATTTTTTGGATATCAAAAACTATTTTAAATGAATTAAAAATAAGCAGAAAAGAGAAAATTACTAAAAAATATCAAATGATAAAATGAAAAATATTAAAAATCATTTTTAGAAAGTAGAAATTAAAAGGAGAAGAATGAAATTGGTCTCATATTTTTTGGACCAATAATGAGAGAGATATGAATTTTAAAAAGAAATGGAATTAAAAGAAATAAAAGAAATAAAATCAGAAAATAGAAAAATAAGGAAATGTGTGAGCCGTCTGATGATGATTCATTAATTGACATGGATCATCACACGGCTGAGAAGTGCGCGTTCACCATATCTGTGAGTCAAATGCAACACACCATGCCAAATAAAAAGTCATAACAATGGACATATGAGATTGAATCTGGGAAATGGAATGGACGATCCAGATCCAATCTGCAGACCAGACGGTGGTCAGCGCCACCGTCTTCTCCGGCCAAGCTCCGGCGAAGTCATAAATTGCAGAGATTAAAATGGTAACCAAAAGACACGATCCAGGCATCAATCGAGAGCTGGCGTGATGTACATCACCCTTGTACCACTCAATTCCATTCTAGATCTCTATATTGAGAGAAATCAGAAGTGGAAGATCTGTGGTGTTCATATGAACTTCATGATTTTTGAAAATTGAAAGCACAACAATGATGCCTCTATGCAGAGGACTTCAGATCACACAATAACAATGAGAAACAAGCATTATACAAGTTGATTCGAAGAAAATAACAGTTGATGTAAACCTCTGATTTGTAGGGCTTTGAATCACAATTCTTTGATGCTATTGCTTACAGTCCATACTATAGATCAAGGAGAAGAAGGTTTATGAACTTTAAGATCTGAAAATTGATCAATGAAACCAAAGTTCAGATCTGAAAATTTTGAAGAAAAGTGAGCTAGTTCCTTTAGTGAGGGCTGAGGTTTCAGTTTTGCAGCAATTGGGGCGCCTTAAGGTTGAAGAATTATGAAGCTATGGCATTGTATTTATAGGCAAGGCAATGCTGAATGCATGATTTCAAATTTGCATGAATGGAAAGGGCCTCCATGCATGGGCCTGTACAGGCGTATAGAGGGCCCAATTCCAACTGGAATTGAAAGTTGATGCATGATGAAAGTAAATTGGACGTGCAGATTGGATGGTAGTAGCTCATGCAATGCAAATTAAATGATTTTCCAAAATTGCACTATTATGTTCAAGCTTTCGAGAATGCTATGCCAAAAATGGAAACACCGCCTTATAAGTAATGGTTGGAAAGCTTATTGCATAAGGATCATTTGTTATGTTGATCAAAACTCCATTTGGGCCTTGGAAATTTATGAAAAGTGGACATGAAGTGTAGGGTGCAAAACATGCATATGTGAGATTTTCAAAATTGGCCAAACTTCAAGCCCCTCTGTCTCAATGATGCAAGTTCCAAATGATAAAATCTTCAACCTCCAAGTTGTAGATATTTTCAAGGCAATCAATTTGGACTTAAATTTTGCATCATTTAGATTTTTGATGAAGAAGTTATGGGCACTTGAAGTTGGACTTTTTCACATTTCAATGCATTTGGTCCAAAGTGACCTATAATGTTTTGCATTATCACATGTATTTATTTTGAGATTTTGGAATTTTTATCAACATAAAATTTGAATTAGACATCTTAAGCTTTCCAATGCATTCGATCCCATCTCAAAATCATGAAAAATGAAGGAGTTATGTCCTTGGGAAGTTGACCCAAAATTAGGGTTTCAGTCAAAATGACCTATAATGTCTTGGAATGGATGATGACCTTCCAAGATTCAAACCAATTTTAGATGAACATGAAAGTTGTTAATATGGTTCTTAAGAACATGTTTTCTCTTGGGGTAATCTCCATTTGGTAAACACATAAAAAGTTAGGTCTCAGTGTATTTCAAAATGGTCAGATGAATTGACTGATCAACTTCTCAAGTCCAAACCTCATATCTTGATGAGTTGATGATTGAGGTGACTCAAATAAGTTCAAATATGCATGAAATGATGAATTAAATAACTTACCTTGATTTCATTTGACCATGGGTTGAGTTTGCTTCATGAGCAAATGAATTAGGGTTCCCTTGGGAAACAAGCCTCAAGCCCCTTGATTTGCTTCGATCAAAATGATGAATTGAAATACTTGGGAGGCATATTTGATGGATGAGAGCTTTGGGAGCCATTGCCATGATTGCTTTCATCTTCTCTTGGCCATATCAATGCACATAGGATCTCCTAGAAGCTTTATACCTTGTGACTGCTTAAGCTACAAACAAGAGATGTTAGTGACATATTTTTGTGCTTTTGGTTAGTAAATAAAATGAGAAAAGCAATAATATACAATTCAAGCATGCTTGGTGATCTCAAACCAACTCTAAAAAGATCCCAACAAAAGGTAAGGAGCCAAGATGCTTATGATCCTTGAGACAATGTAAATGCAATATCATGATGCCATGAGGGATCTTAGGGTCAAAATTGGGGTCTTACAAACTTGCTGCTCAAATCAACCCTCATTTAGAAGAAAAGGAGATGCCCAAGATTTTTCTGAAGACCCTTAACTCACTTTACTATGAGAAGATGATCGCCAGTTCCCCCGGTGACTTTACCGAAATGGTAAACATGGGGATGAGGCTAGAAGAAGGTGTCCAAGAAGGACGGTTGTCAAAGGAGGAGGTATCATCCAGCAAAAGATATGGCAGCGGTTTTGGTAAGAAGAAGGACAATGAAGCCAAGCAATAACTAGTGGAAAGCAGAGAAGGTCTCAGAGAAGAAGAAGTCAACCACCCCGTCAACATCATCATCAAGTATCTTCAGTAATTCCCGTTTTTTTAGCTAGTCAATCAGTACCAGTTCAACAACAACAACAACCACAGCAACAAACAAACACCTACAACAATAACAATACCAACAATCATCAACAACAAACTTTCGAGAGGAAGAAGGTCTCTTTCGACCCGATTCCTATGACATATGCAGAACTCTATCCATCATTGGTTCTCAAGAACCTGCTACATCCGAGAAATCCGCCGCAAATACCTGAACCACTTCCCTAGTGGTACAAGCCTAACCTCCGTTGTGCTTTTCATCAAGGAGCACCCGGACATGACATTGAGAACGGATACCCTCTCAAATATGAAGTCCAGAAGTTAGTAAAAAGTGGAATGGTGTCTTTTCAGGACCGCGCACCCAACGTGAAAGCTAACCCACTGCCCGCTCATGGAAATTCATCTGTCAACATGGTAGATGGCTGCCCTGGGGAGTTCAAAGTGTTTGATGTACATTTTATTTAAAGGTCCTTGGTGACGATGCACAAGGATATTTGTTTGGTGAGTGATTGTGAGCATGACCATGATGGTTGTGCTACCTGCAGTGTTAACCCAAGAGGTTGTGAGATTGTGAAAATGGACATCCAGCGGTTGATGGATGAGGGTATGATCCAGATTGTATAATCCTGTCACGTAGATGACGATGTGAATGTGATTGATCATGTGTTTAAGAACCCTGAGAGAGTGGTGATTCAATATGATAGTAGCAACAGTAACAACATCAGTCAAAGATCGGTATCGTCGTTGGTCATACGGTTGGCGGGCCCAGTCCCATACACATCTGATAGGGTTGTTGCTTATCAGTATAATGCAAGTTGGTGAAGGATGGTCAAGAGGTTCCATTACCTACAACCAATTATGTCGTGAGCATTGCTGATGTTACTAAGGTGACCCACAGTGGTCGAGTGTTTGGGCCGGTGTTCCCAAAAGATGTGGAAGATTCAACAGTCAGTAAGAAAGTGGAAGTGCCTGCAGCAGATCCAGTTAGTGCTTCAAAGCGTCAGTCTGGTGAATCCAGCAATTTGTAGACTAATGATGATGATGAGGTGCTTCAGTTAATAAATAAAATTGAGTTTAATGTGGTGGAGAAGTTGCTTCAAACCCCCTCAAAAAAATTAGTATTGTCTTTGCTTATGAGTTTAGAAGCATACAGAGAAGCACTGCAGAGAGTTCTAGAGGAAGCGTTTGTGGAACATGATGTTACAGTGGATCAGTTTGATCATTTTGTGGCTAACATCACTTGTTGCAACAATCTCAGTTTCTGTGATGAAGAACTCCCTAAGGAGGGTAGGAATCATAACTTGGCTTTGCATATCTCCATGAATTGAAAAGATGATGCTTTATCTAACGTGCTTGTTGACACCGGATCCTCGTTGAACATGCTGTAAAAGTCAACATTATCAAAATTGTTGTATCAAAGAGAGCCTATGAGGTATAGCGGCGTAATCGTCAAAGCTTTTGACGGTTCACGCAAAACAGTGATAGGTGAAGTGGACCTTCCAGTGAAGATAGGTCTGAGTGATTTCCAAATTACTTTCCAAGTAATGGATATCCACTCGGCCTATAGTTGTCGGTTGGGAAGGCCATGGATCCACGATGCAGGAGTTGTTACCTCTACGTTGCATCAGAAACTCAAATTTGTCAAGAATGGGAAATTAGTCATTGTTGGCGGGGAAAGGGCGTTGTTGGTTAGCCACCTATCATCTTTCTCTTATGTTGAAGCTAAGGATGAGGTTGGAACTCCGTTCCAAGACTAGGAGAGTTGGGGCACCTATGTCCTCATTGAAATATGCAAGGAAGATTGTTGAAGAAGAAATTGTTGATCAGTGGGGGCGAGTGGTAGAGGTCGCCGATAACAAAAATAGAATCGGTCTGGGTTTTCAGCAAGGGTCGTCGGTTGCTAGATCAGAGGATGTGCAACTCAGCTTCCATAACGGAGGGTTCATTCATGGCAATGAACAACACTTAGTTGTTGTGCTAGAGGATGACGAAGAGTAAGACTGCATCAACTTTGTGATGCATGGAAAGGCTTGCGATAATTGGACTACTGTTGATATTCCTGTTATTATGCATCAATATAAGTAATTGCTTTTATTTGTTTTAAAAATCATTCTCTTATGCCTAAGGGAGAAGTGAATATTGTTGGGCATTTTCAAATTTGATCATCAATAAAATTCAATTCTATTCATCCACATCTATGATGTTTTATTTTTTACTTTTTGCTTTATTCTGAAAATGGTAATCACAAAAAACATAAATAAATAAATAAATTTGTTCTTCTGCATAATATTTGGTCACAAATCACTTCTCTAAAATTAAAATATCATATCATTATGCAGGTTGGTTTCTAACCCCATTGAATACAATGATCCTTCTCCTTCTCCAAATTTTGAATTCCCTGTGTTTGAGGTTGAGGAGGAAATTGATGAAGAAGTGAGTGATGAATTGTCTCGTCTTCTTGAGGATGAAGGAAAAGTCATTCAGCCATTCAAAGAGAAGATTGAGTTAGTCAACTTGGGTTCCGAAGATGATGTGAAGGAAGTCAATATTGGGTCGCGACTGTGTCCAAATGTTAAGAAGGGGTTAATTCATCTTCTTCGAGAGTATTCAGATGTGTTTGCTTGGTCCTATCAAGACATGCCTGGTTTGGATTCTGAGATTGTGGAGCATAGATTGCCGTTGAAGCCAAAGTGCCCGCCAGTCAAGCAGAAGTTGAGAATAGCGTTTCCATGCTTTGAGAAAAAAGCATGAGGAGTTGCAGCTTGAGTCTAAGGACAAAGATGCACTTATTAAGCTACTTGAAGACCGAGTGATGAAGAGACACAGAGAGCCGGAGGTTTCATCTTCCTATAGCATGACTCAGCCTTTCGTTGCTTGGAAGAAGATTGTTGATCAGCTTGTCCTTGAGAAGACTCAGATGTAATCTTCTTTTGAGACCGAGATCCGACGCATTCGAAAGAAGTATGCACCTGCAACCAGATCTTCTGACGTTGTTGTTAGGGATCCTTAGGATGACTAGTCTCCTTTTCTCTTGTATTTTTCATTTGGTTTCTAAAATTGTACTCGGTGTAATCCTTCCAATTATATAAATAAAAGAGAATTTTTAGTCATATCAAATTGTTGCAATTACTATTGTATATATATATATATATGCAAATAATATAGTAAGTTCCTTGGAAAATAAAAAGAATCAAGCATTGCATTTCATGCATCATTTGCATAAGCAGACTCCTCTTTTGCCATATGTCTCATTGGTGTTTCTTCTGTGCTTCAGCGAAGTTGACTCATCGGTACAATAATCGCGTCAATCACTCCAGAATCATGGAACATCTTGAGCAAGAGAATAGAGACCTGAAAGAGGAGATTGCTGGCCTGACTGCCATGATGAAGTCAGTTCTAGCCGCACAAATCCAATCTTCTCCAACATCTGCAACTCCTCCTCCTCAAAGGATTGTCATTTCAGAGGTGGCTACCTCTACTGTTCCCACAACTGCCGCTCATTTCGCGCCTGCTATGCCTGTCGGATTCCCGTGGGGAATGCCTCCAAACTTCATGCCTGAAGGTTTTACACCTACATTTGCTTCCATGCCGGCATCTAGCTCGGTCATGTCTGTGCCACCGCATGTAGTGCATACCTTGCCTCGTGTGGAAGACACCATTTATCATTCCGAGCCATCTGAGGTCTCAGACGTTTATGAGAAAATGGATGAAATGAAGGATCAATTTCTTTAGCTGCGCAAGGAGTTGAAAACAATGAGAGGTAAGGACCTTTTTGGGAAGAGTGCTGCTGAATTACGTCTTGTGCCGAATGTGAAGATTCTAGTGAAGTTCAAAGTGCCTGACTTTGAAAAATACAAAGGGAACACATGTCTGCTCAGTCATTTGGTGATGTATGCCCGTAAGATGACTATCCAAACAGATAATGATCAGCCGTTAATCCACTACTTTTAAGATAGTCTGACTGGTGTTGTGTTAAGATGGTATACGGGGATGGATAGTACGAGCATCCGCACTTTCAATGGCTTGGGAGAAGCATTTATCAAGCAGTACAAGTACAACGTTGATATGGCTCCCGACCGAGATCAGTTGAGATCACTATCTCAGAAGGACAAGGAAACGTTTAAAGAGTATGCTCAGAGATGGAAGGAACTCGCTGCTAAAAAATAACCCTCATTTAGAATAAAATGAGATGCCCAAGATTTTTCTAAAGACCCTTAGCTAATTTTACTATGAGAAGATGATCTCCAGTTCCCCAGTGACTTTACCGAAATGGTAAACATGGGGATGAGGCTAGAAGAAGGTGTCCGAGAAGGACAGTTGTCAAAGGAGGAGGTATGATCCAGCAAAAGATATGGCAGCAGTTTTGGTAAGAATAAGGACAATGAAGCCAACACAATAACTAGTGGGAGGCAGAGAAGGCCTCGGAGCAGAAGAAGTCAACCACCCCGTCAACATCATCATCAAGTATCTTCAGTAATTCCCATTTTTTCAGCTAGTCAATCAGTACCAATTCAACAACAACGTCAACAACAACAACAACCACAACAACGAACAAACACCTACAACAACAAAAATACCAACAATCATCAACTACAAACTTTTGAGAGGAAGAATGTCTCTTTCGACCCGATTCCTATGACATATGCAGAACTCTATCCATCATTGGTTCTCAAGAACCTACTACAGCCGAGAAATCCGTCGCAAATACCTGAACCACTTCTCTGGTGGTACAAGCCTCACCTCCGATATGCTTTTCATCAAGGATCACTCGGACATGACAGTGAGAACTCCTACCCTCTCAAATATGAAGTCCAGAAGTTAGTAAAAAGTGGAATGGTGTCTTTTGAGGACCGTGCACCCAACGTGAAAGCTAACCCACTACCCGCTCATGGAAATTCACCTATTAACATGGTAGATGGCTGCCCTAGGGAGTTCAAAGTGTTTGATGTCCATTTTATTCAAAGGTCCTTGGTGACGATGCACAAGCATATTTGTTTGGTGAGCGATTGTGAGCATGACCATGATGGTTGTGCTATCTGCGGTGTTAACCCAAGAGGTTGTGAGATTGTGAAAAGGGACATCCAGCGGTTGATGGATAAGGGTATGATCCAGATTGTATAATCCCGTCATGTAGATGACGATGTGAATGTGATCGTTCTTGTGTTTAAGAACCCCGAGAGAGTGGTGATTCAATATGATAGCAGCAACAGTAACAACATCAGCCAAAGATCGGTATCACCGTTGGTTATACGGTTGGCGGGCCCAGTCCCGTACGCATCCGATAGGGTTGTTCCTTATTAGTCTAATGCAACTATCATGAAGGATGGTCAAGAGGTTCCGTTACCTACAACTAATTCTATCGTGAGCATTGTTGATGTTACTAAGCTGACCCACAGTGGTCGAGTGTTTGGGCCGGTGTTCCCAAAAGATGTGGAAGATTCAACAGTCAATAAGAAAGTGGAAGTGTCTGCGGAAGATCCAGTTAGTGCTTCAAAGCGCCAGTCTGGTGAATCTAGCAATTTGAAGACTAATGATGATGATGATGAGGTACTTCGGTTAATAAAGAAAAGTGAGTTTAATATGGTGGAGCAGCTGCTCCAAACCCCCTCAAAAATTTCAGTATTGTCTCTGCTTAGGAATTCAGAAGCACACAGAGAAGCACTACAGAGAGTTCTAGAGAAAGTGTTTATGGAACATGATGTTACGGTGGATCAGTTTGATCATATTATGGCTAACATCACTTCCTGCAACAATCTCAATTTATGTGATGAAGAACTCCCTAAGGAGGGTAGGAATCATAACTTGGCTTTATATATCTCCATGAATTGCAAATATGACGCTTTATCTAACGTGCTTGTTGACACCGGATCCTCATTAAACGTGTTTCCAAAGTCAACATTGTCAAAACTTTCATATCAAGGAGAGCCTATGAGGTATAGCAGCGTAATCGTCAAAGCTTTTGACGGTTCACATAAAACAGTGATAGGTGAAGTGGACCTTCCAGTGAAGATAGGTCCGAGTGATTTCCAAATTACTTTCCAAGTAATTGATATCCACCAGGTCTACAGTTGTCTGTTGGGAAGGCCATGGATCCAGGAGGCAGGAGCATTTACCTCCATGTTATTGGCGGGGGAAAGGCGCATGTGGTTAGCCACCTGTCATCTTTCTCTTACTTTGAAGCTGAGGATGAGATTGGAACTCCTTTCCAAGCCTTGTCTATTGTTGTTGAAAAGAGAGTTGGGGTACCTATGTGAAATTCTGGTATCAGATATGAGATGTCGAAGGTAATGTCACGACACTAATATCTGAAGAATATAAACAGGATAAAAGATAAATAACAGTAATACAAGTGACACAAGCAATTGTTAACCCAGTTCGGTGCAAACTCACCTACATCTGGGGGCTACCAAGCCAGGAAGGAAATCCACTAAACAGAATTAGTTCAAAGACTCTCAGTAAACACTTCAAGTTACAGTCTTTTCACCTAATCTCTACCCGTGTGACTTCTATCTAAGAACTCTTAGATATGAGATCCTACTCACTCCCCCTCAATCACAGCAGTGATGTAAAAACAAATATTACAATGAAAGAAGACACTCTTCAAGAACACATACTTGATCTTGCTTAAAAGCTTCAACCAAGTAAACACACACTCATGCTTCAAAGCTTAGAGTGGACAAACTACAACTCAAAAGTCAGTCCAATTCAATCATCTATGGATGAATGAATGGCTCACAATACACACGATCACACAAGACTAAAACCCTTATTCTCTCTCAATATTTCGTTCGTTATTTCTTGTGTATAAAACCAGGTTTTCCATGCCCTTTATATAGAAGTGTTTGGCTGGGCTTGGACATCATAAAACCATAAAACTATTTTCCATTCATATCTTCTCATGACAGCTGATTATATCTTATTGGAAAATAAGTCAATCTGGTTTTAATTACTGATTGAATGGCGCGCTCAATCATCACATCAATCACACAGAGATTCGCATAAAAAGCACAATCACACAATACATAACATTCAGACTGAATGTTCTGTATACAGATGTCATGACATCGTGTCTGACATCTCAGTAAAATCCTGCACAACCACATTTTAAACACCTTGCAGGAACATGTTATCTCATGTCAAGATAACACTTGTGACAACTTATGAACACTCTAGGATTTACAAAAATTGATGCCAACACATAGAACCAACAAACTCCCCCTTTGGCAAATTTTGGCTAAAACATACATTAGGCATTTGTTTATCAGAGAATAATCACATCAGCAGTTTAGCAGCAAAAGTATTAAAACACACATTACTAGCTAAAATAGCAACTAGTACACACATATTAAACACACATGCGCTTGTGGTCCTCCTCCCCCTCAGTCTACTCAACACAGACATCACCTTCAACATCACCTGTAACATACACCTCCCCATCTGACATCACCTTAAACATCACCTGTACTATACATATTATCTACATCCTCTTCAACATCATTTGTCATCTGTCTATAGTATAGCATAGCTACTTTAGCTACAACTACTTTAGTTACTTCTCCCCCTTTTTAGCCAAAAGAGACCAAAGAGACCAACGAGACAAAATAAATGTCTATTAGTCAAACAAAATTTCACACAGAATGTCAAAGCATATTGTTAGGTGTTACAGACATACATGGCTTTACAAGCTGAGATAAAAATCCAGAAAAACCAAAAAGAACCCAGAAAAAATACATCAAGGCATCAGAACATGACTGCAAAAGAACCACCAAATCCATCACAGCACACCATTAGAAAAGTGGGGGACAACTTCAATAAAACTAGTCAGAGGAGCTTGCATCTTCATCAGCTTCAGAACCAAAACTGCCACTTGTTTCATCTTTAGATTCAGACCTCTCACTACAGGTTTGGGCTTCTGTTTCCTTGGCCTGTCCAACATTATCTCTATCAGCTTGCTCCAAGCTTTCAATCAGAGCCTCCAAACCTTCTTTCCTGGCTTTTTCCACCCTTATCCCTGTATCCAATTCTTTACAAGTTTCTTTCAGTTCAGCAATAAGACCACCTTGTGAGGCTGGCTTCTTCATATCAGATGTCATGATAATGTCATTGACATGACTTCCTTCAAACAACTTGTAATGAACTGATAGAGGAGGTTTTCTTCTACTAGGAAGATCATGTGTGCTCAGAATTCCAGGTTGTTGGCTTAGGATGATCCCACAATTCATTGAGGGAAAAGCTATGGGCAGATTCACTGCATTTGTAGAAGCACGTTTGACAATTTGTTCAAACATGAATCTACCATAATCAAATTTCAGCTTGGTTCCAACAGCAAAGATGAACCTTCCAAGGGCATTTGAGATTGTAGAGATGTGATTGGTTGGTACCCAATTTGCTGACCCTATCTTGTGCAAAATAGCATATTTCACAGTTAGCTTTCCAGCAGGGAGATGCTTCTTGCTAGGCCACTCCTTGACCTGTCTTGCAGTTATTTCCCTACAGACCTTATTGTCTGTTGCATCCAATTCACATGCATCTTCTGTTCCTCTTCCTAAAAACGTGTTAATCACAGTTGGATAAAAATTGATACACTTCCCTCTTACAAACACCTTACAAAACTCTTTGTTGTTTTTATCAGCAATGTCCTCAGGGATGTTGACCATAAATTCTTTCACCAGTCCTTCATAACACTGAGATAACCCAGCAACAGTTTTCATTAGTCCAGCAGTTTTAATAAAGTCCATGACCTCTTTGACCTCCACAACATCCTTGCCCAGTTCTCTCTCCACAGCCACCCGTCTTTGGATTATAAACTTCCATTTTGCTGCTCCATCTTCAAGATGGAAAGAAATATTGTCCAGGTGTACAGCAATAACTTTTGCATGGGATTTCCTAACAGTTGTCCTCTTGACAGGGGAGATGTCAGGGACATCTTCTTCAACATCTTCATCTGAGTCAGAACTCTCTCTCACTTTCCTCTTCCTCACCTCAACTTTGCTCCAAGACTTTGAGGGGCCTACAGCAATAGCTTTTTTAGCGGTTTTGGTTGTCATCATTTCAGCCACAGACCTACCCTTTCTAGTATTCATCCTCTTAGCCACACTAGGCTTCAAGTGATAAAGCAGGCAATCATCTTCATCATCCGAACTCTCAACTTTTAGGTCAATCACCTTCTTTGTAGAATCATGCTTCTTATACTATGAAGCATTGGCAGTAGGTGATGCCACAGATTTTTTACTAGACAAAGTTTGCCCTAAAGAGCATAATCCTTCAGCAGCTATATCTTTTTCAGACCTAGAGGAATCATCCTCCTTCTCATTGTGAGGTCCAACCTCAGGAGAGGGGTCCCTTCTTGATAGAGGAGTAGAAACTCCCTCTATAGAGTATCCCTTATTGAGGATTCTCGTGACAAGGTTCCTTATGACACGATCAGTGTGATGCATGTCGTCCTTAGAACTAGGAGTATAAGTCGAGCTGGAGGGGATATTGGAACTGTTACCTTGAGTAGGGCATGCAGTGGAGGATGAACCAGGAGCATCGCCTGGAATGACAGACAGGGGAATCACGTCCAAAATATCTTCATCAAGGAGGTCCATAGAAGGCATTCTATCTTTGTGACCAGGTTTAGTAGTCTTAGAACCAGATGGTGAAGGATGTTGTGACATCTTGTAGTTCTTGTGGAAAGGCTTTTGTTGCCCTAGCAGAGAAGGTTGATGAAGTCGAAGGAAGGTGGAAATGTTTGAGTAGAGATTGTGTGTGAAAAGGCAATAGGTGGAAGTTCCAATACTAGATGATGATTTACCATAGATGGGGTACTTTATTTTAAGTGGGCAGACAATATTTTTATTAACTTTTCCACTCCAAGTTAATTGCTATAAATTCTCATAGATACAAATCCCTAATTTCCCTCTTAGACATTCAAATTGATTAGCATCCAAAGCCTTTGTAAATATATCAGCTAACTGCATTTCAGTAAGAACATGCTCCAGGGCTATGATTTTATCTTCCACTAGTTCTCTAATAAAATGATGACGAATATCAATATGTTTTGTCTTGCTGTGCTGAATAGGATTCTTAGAAATCTTTATAGCACTCAGGTTGTCACATTACAATGTCATGACATCTTGCGTGAAATTGTATTCAGTCAGCATCTGTTTCATCCAAACCAGTTGAGAACAACTACTTCTAGTTGCTATATATTCAGCTTCAGCAGTGGACAGAGACACACAATTTTGTTTCTTAATAAACCATGATATTAAGTTGTTCCCCAAGAAGAAACATCCTTCTGATGTGCTTTTCCTATCATCAACACTTCCAGCCCAGTCAGCATCACAGTATCCAGTCAGCATAGATCCAGATCCATGAGTGTACAGCATACCATAGTCACTGGTGCTATTGACATATTTCAGTATCCTTTTCACTTGGTTTATGTGACTAACTTTTGGTTCAGCTTGATATCTAGCATAAACACCTACAGCAAAAGCAATGTCAGGTCTGCTTGCTGTGAGATATAGCAGACTCCTTATCATGCTTTTGTAGAGACTTTGATCTACACTAACACCATTTTCACCTTTAGAGACTTTCAGATGAGTAGGAGCAGGTATCCTTTTATGACTTGCATTCTCCATGCCAAACTTCTTAACAATGTTTTTAGCATATTTGCTTTGAGATAAAAAGATAGAATCTTCCATTTGCTTGACTTGTAGCCCAAGAAAATAGGTCAGCTCTCCAACAAGGCTCATTTCAAATTCAGACTGCATTTGTTTAACAAAATGTTCGACCATCTTATCTGACATCCCACCAAACACAATGTCATCCACATATATTTGAGCCACCATGCGTTTTCCTCCTTCATTCTTAAAAAATAAGGTCTTATCAATGCCTCCCTTCCTGTATCCATTGTCAATGAGAAACACTGTGAGTCTATCATACCAAGCCCTAGGAGCTTGTTTCAAACCATAGAGGGCTTTCCTCAACTTATACACATGCTTTGGAAGATTTGGATATGTGAACCCTTTAGGTTGTTCAACATACACTTCCTCATTTAAGTAACCATTCAAGAAGGCACTTTTTACATCCATTTGGAATAGTTTAAACTTCAGAATACATGTTACTCCAAGCAATAGTCTAATGGACTCAAGGCGAGCTACAGTGGCCAATGTTTCATCAAAATCAACTCCTTAAACTTGAGTGTATCCTTGTGCTACTAATCTTGCTTTATTTTTAGTAACCACCCCTTGTTCATCAGATTTATTCTTGTAAACCCACTTTGTTCCAATAACATTTATTCCTTCAGGTCTTGGAACCAGTTCACATACTTCATTTCTCTTGAATTGGCCTAACTCTTCCTGCATGGCATTGATCCAGAATTCATCAGTTAAGTCTTCCTTTACACTCCTAGGCTCAATCTTGGACACAAAATAGCCATGTGAGATCACTTTCCTTGATCTAGTTGTGACCCCTTTATTTGGGTCTCCTATAATGAGATCTTTGGGATGATCCTTCTGAATTCTGATAGAGGGTCCCTTATTAATTTTGTCAGCTTCAGGCTCAGCTTGAGTGAGTTCACTCTCATTACTTATGTCTGGGAAACAGCTGGGGCATCATTTAGAGATGTCTCAACATCGTTTGTGACATCAGTCTGTTGATCATCAACCACAACATTGATAGATTCCATCATTGCTTTTGTTCTGGAATTAAAGACTCTAAATGCTCTGCTATTTGTTGAGTAGCCAAGAAATATTCTTTCATCACTCTTGGGATCCATCTTCCTTCTTTGTTCATGATCAGTCGAGATATAACATTTGCTACCATACATATGGAAGTATTTGACAGTGGGTCTTCTTCCTTTCTAGACTTCATATAAAGTAGTAGGAGTCCCTTTCTTCAAGGTTACTCTATTGTGAACATAGCAGGCTGTGTTCATAGCTTCAGCCCAGAAGTGGTAGGGCAATTTCTTAGCATGAATCATAGCTCTGGCAGATTCTTGGAGAGTTCTATTTTTCCTTTCTACCACACCATTTTGCTGAGGGGTAATGGGAGGTGAGAACTCATGACTAATTCCTTCAGATGCACAAAATCCAGCAAATTTGTTGTTCTCAAATTCTTTCCCATGATCACTTCTGATTCTGATAACCTTACTTTCCTTTTCTCTTTGAAGTCTTAGGCAAAGATCTTTGAATACTTCAAATACATCAGATTTTTCCCTTATAAAATTGACCCAGGTGTATCTGGAGAAGTCATCCACCACCACATAAGCATACTTTTCCCACCAAGACTTTCCACTTGCATAGGTCCCATCAAGTCCATATGGAGAAGTTCCAGCACTCTGGAAGTGGTGTCATGTCTGAGCTTCTGATGTGACATCTTTGTCTGTTTTCCAATCTGACACTCCCCACAAACTCTTCATTCATCAATCTTTAAGTTTGGAATTCCTCTGACAACTTCAACTAATATAATCCTCTTCATTCCTTTAAGATGCAGATGGCCCAATTTTTGATGCCATAGCTTCACTTCTTCTTCTTTGGCTAGAGTAAACATTGATGAATAACTAGTTTCTTGAGAACTCCACATATAGAAGTTGTCCTTAGACCTGAATCCTTTCATGATCACTTCATTTTCTTTATTAGTAATCAGACATTCAGTTTTTGTGAAGTTTACATTTAGACCTTGGTCACACAGTTGACTGCTGCTGATTAGGTTTGCAGTCAGTCCTTTAACTAGTAGCACATTGTCAAGGTTAGGGACTCCAGGGCAGTTTAGCTTTCCAATCCCCTTGATTTCACCCTTTGCTCCATCACCAAAGGTTACATAGCTGGTGGCATGAGAATGAAGGACAGTTAACAGGTTTTTGCTTCCAGTCATGTGTCTGGAGCAACCACTGTCAAAATATCAGTCTTCTTTGGCTGAAACTCTGAAGGAAGTGTGAGCTATTAGGTTAGTAGCACCAGTCCTAAGAACCCATCGTTTTCTATTGACAGGGATGTGGTGTTTAGGTCTAGGTTGATGATGAGAAGGACTAGGATAGCCATACAACTTAAATCAGAATGGTTTTATATGGCCAAATTTTCCACAGTAATGACATCTCCATATTTGGTGTTTTCCTTTATGTTGTCTTTCCTTATGATGTTGTGACACATGATGTGACATCTTTTGTTTGCTACCAATGTGACTACACTCAGATTTGGATTCATTGAAACCAAGGCCAGACTTGTCTCCTGCCACTTTTCCAGTTTGGAGAATTTTGTCTAAGGTGTCAGATCCATCGTTTAGCATTCTGACATACTTAGTCATCTCATCCAGTTTGGAGTTCAAGAACACTGCTTCAGTCTTCAATTTAGAGATGGTTTCCAAGTGTTCTGTCTTCTCATCCTCCAGTTGTGTTATCAATTTCTTCTGACTTTCCACTTGTTGACACACTTCTTCACTTCTATGACACAACTTTCTGTAGGTAGTGGCTAGCTCATCAAAGGTTACTTCATCATCACTTGAGTCTTTATCAGAACCCCATCTTCCAGTCAAGGGAGTCACAAGATTTACAAACTCTCCTTCTGTTTCACTTTCATCAGACCAAGTAACAGCAAGACTTTTCTTCTGTTTCTTGAGGTAGGTCCCACATTCAGCTCTAATGTGTCCATACTCATCACATTCATGGCATTGAACTCCTTTTCCTTGTTTGGACTTTTCATCAGACCTTGTTCTTCTTCCAGCATCATTGGACCTCCTGATGTCAGATGAGATGTTCTTGACATTAGACTTAGACCTTACATCCATCTTTTTCAGAAGTTTGTTGAACTGTCTCCCCAGTAATGCTACATCATTTGCCAGATCTTCATCAGTATGTTGACCACTTTCTTTCTCTTTCTCTTTAGTGTTTGACATGAAGGCTATGCTTTTGACTTTCTTTTCAGATCCATCACACATTCCCAACTCAAATGTTTGGAGGGATCCAATTAGCTCATCCACTCTCATATTGCAAATGTCTTGAGATTCTTCTATGGCTGTCACTTTCATGGCAAATCTCTTGGGAAGTGACCTGTGTATTTTCCTCACTAGTTTTTCATCTGACATCTTCTCACCCAGGGCTCTTGAGGCATTAGCAATTTCAAGAATATTCAAATGAAAGTCGTGAATATTTTCATCTTCTTTCATCCTCAAATTTTCAAACTTGGTAGGGAGCAGCTGCAATCTAGACATCTTCACTCTAGAGGTGCCTTCATGAGTGGTTTTGAGAATATTTCAAGCATCTTTAGCCACTTAACAGTTGTTCACCAGTCTGAAGATGTTATTATCAACCCCATTGAATATAGAATTCAATGCTTTAGAGTTTCCAAGGGCTAGTTCATCCTCCTCATTGGTCCATTGGTCCATTGTTCCTCAGCCTTCTTATCAGTTGTAACTTCTCCTTCCTTAGTAATAACTAGATGTTCCTAGCCTGTTAGAACAACCTTCCAAGCCTTATTATCCAAAGATTTCAGGAAGGCTACCGAGGTTTCCATTAGCCATAGTAAGATCCATCCAGAATTGGTGGTCTGTGAATAGATCCTCCGTCTCTATCCATAGTACCAGAAAGTAACATCCCTAGATCTCACCCAGAACCAGAGCAGGATGCCTGATCTAATTCCAATTAAAATTCTGGTATCAGATATGAGATGTCGAAGGTAATGTCACGACACTAATATCTGAAGAATATAAACAGGATAAAAGATAAAGAACAATAATACAAGTGACACAAGCAATTGTTAACCCAGTTAGGGTGCAAACTCACCTACATCTGAGGGCTACCAAGCCAGGAAGGAAATCCACTAAACAGAATTAGTTCAAAGACTCTCAGTAAACACTTCAAGTTACAGTCTTTTCACCTAATCTCTACCCGTGTGACTTCTATTTAAGAACTCTTAGATATGAGATCCTACTCACTCCCCCTCAATCACAGCAGTGATGTAAAAACAAATATTACAATGAAAGAAGACACTCTTCAAGAACACATACTTGATCTTGCTTAAAAGCTTCAACCAAGTAAACACACACTCATGCTTCAAAGCATAGAGTGGACAAATTACAACTCAAAAGTCAGTCCAATTCAATCATCTATGGATGAATGAATGGCTCACAATACACACGACCACACAAGACTAAAACCCTTATTCTCTCTCAATATTTCATTCGTTATTTCTTATGTATAAAACCAGGTTTTCCATGCCCTTTATATAGAAGTGTTTGGCTGGGCTTGGACATCATAAAACCCTAAAACTATTTTCCATTCATATCTTCTCATGACAGTTGATTATATCTTGTTGGAAAATAAGTCAATCTGGTTTTAATTACTGATTGAATGGCGCGTTCAATCATCACATCAATCACATAGAGATTAGCATAAAAAGCGCAATCACACAATACATAACATTCAGACTGAATGTTCTGTATACAAATGTCATGACATCGGGTCTGACATCTCAGTAAAATCCTGCACAACCACATTTTAAACACCTTGTAGGAACATGTTATCTCATGTCAAGACAACACTTGTGACAACTTATGAACACTC
The DNA here is from genome assembly GCF_024323335.1 of Lathyrus oleraceus. NCBI lineage: Eukaryota > Viridiplantae > Streptophyta > Magnoliopsida > Fabales > Fabaceae > Lathyrus > Lathyrus oleraceus. Next base: position 390,356,637 of record NC_066580.1, read on the forward strand.
TAGGTTTCACCAAAATTGATGCCAACACATAGAACCAACAAACTCCCCCTTTGGCAATTTTTGGATAAAACATACATCAGACCATTTGTTTATAAGAGAATAATCACATCAACAGTTTAGCAGTAAAAGTATTAAAACACACATTACTAGCTAAAATAGCAACTAGTACACACATATTAAACACACATGCGTTTGTGCTCCTCCTCCCCCTTGGTCTACTTAACACAGACATCACCTGTAACATAGGCCTCCCCATCTGACATCACCTTCAACATCACATGTACTATACATATTATCTACATCCTCTTCAACATCATCTGTCATCTGTCTATAGTATAGCATAGCTACTTTAGCTACTTCTCCCCCTTTTTAGCCAAAGGAGACCAAAGAGACCAACGAGACAAAATAAATGTCTATTAGTCAAACAAAATGTCACACAGAATGTCAAAGCATATTGTTAGGTGTTACAGACATACATGGCTTTACAAGCTGAGATAAAAATCCAGAAAAACCAAAAAGAACCCAGAAAAAATACATCAAGGCATCAGAACATGACTGCCAAAAGAACCACCAAATCCATCACAGCACACCATTAGAAAAGTGGGGGACAACTTCAATAAAACTAGTCAGAGGAGCTTGCATCTTCATCAGCTTCAGAACCAGAACTGCCACTTGTTTCATCTTTAGATTCAGACCTTTCACTACAGGTTTGGGCTTCTGTTTCCTTGGCCTGTCCAACATTATCTCTATCAACTTGCTCCAAGCTTTCAATCAGAGCCTCCAAAGCTTTTTTCCTTGCTTTTGCCACCCTTATCCCTGTATCCAATTCTTTACAAGTTTCTTTCAGTTCAGCAATAAGACCACCTTGTGAGGCTGGCTTCTTCACATCAGATGTCATGACAATGCCATTTACATGACTTCCTTCAAACAACTTGTAATGAACTGATAGAGGAGGTTTTCTTCTACTAGGAAGATCATGTGTGCTCAGAATTCCAGGTTGCTGGCTTAGGATGATCCCACAATTCATTGAGGGAAAAGCTATGGGCAGCTTCACTGCATTTGTAGAAGCATGTTTGACAATTTGTTCAAACATGAATCTACCATAATCAAATTTCAGCTTGGTTCCAACGTCAAAGATGAACCTTCCACTTTAATCCCAATAAATGTACTTTTGGTGTTCGTTCTGGTAAGTTGTTGGGCTTTATCATCAGCGAGAAGGGTATTGAAGTTGATCCGGCCAAGGTCAAAGCAATACAAGAGATGCATGTACCCACAACCGAGAAGCAAGTAAGAGGTTTTCTCGGTCGCTTGAATTATATCTCAAGATTCATTTCACACATGACTGCCACATGTGTGCCTATATTCAAGCTTCTTCGGAAAGATAAATCTTGTGATTGGACCGAAGACTGCCAGAAAGCCTTTGATAGTATCAAAGAATATCTGCTTGAACCCCCGATTTTGTCTCCACCTATTGAAGGAAGACCATTGATCATGTATTTGACTGTGCTCGAAGATAATATGGGTTGTGTTCTTGGTCAGCAAGATGAGACTGGAAAGAAAGAATTTGCAATTTACTACCTCAGTAAGAAGTTCATCGACTGTGAGACTCGGTATTCTATGCTTGAGAAAACTTGTTGCACATTGGCTTGGGCTGCTAAGCGTCTGCGTTAGTACATGTTGAATCATACCACTTGGTTGATATCCAAAATGGATCCAATCAAGTATAAATTTGAGAAGCCTACTTTAACTGGGAGGATTGCCCGTTGGCAGATGTTGTTGCCAGAGTATGATATTGAATACCGATCTTAGAAAGCGATCAAAGGTAGTGTCTTCGCTGACCATTTAGCTCACCAACCGATTGAAGATTACCAGTCATTACAGTTTGACTTCCCTGATGAAGAGATCTTATACTTGAAAATGAAAGATTGTGATGAACCATTGCTTGAAGATGGGCCAGAACCTGGTTCCCGTTTGGGCATGGTATTTGATGGAGTTGTTAATCAGTATGGTAATGGCATTGGGGCAGTGATTATTACTCCTCAAAGCACGTATTTTCCATTTACAGATAGATTGACTTTCAAGTGTACAAATAACATGGCAGAATATGAAGCTTGCATTATGGGGCTCGAAGAGGCCACTGATCTCCGAATCAAGCATTTAGATGTCTCTGGATATTCAACTTTGGTTGTGAATCAGATCAAAGGTGAATGGGAGACAAATCAACCTGGTTTGACACCATATAGAGACTATGCGAGGAGGATTTCAACTTTCTTTACAAAGGTTGAGTTTCATCATATCCCTCGAGATGAAAACCAGATGGCATATGCTCTTGCAACGTTGGCGTCAATGATTGTAGTGAAGTATTGGAATGAAGTTCCCAACTTAACTGTGATGCGTCTTGATAAGCCAGCTCATGTGTTTGCTGTTGAAGAGATCAAAGACGAGAAGTCGTGGTATTATGACATCAAGTGTTTCCTCCAAAGTCAGATTTACCCGCATGAAACATCTTTGAAAGATAAGAAGACTTTGAGGAGATTAGCCGGAAATTTCTACCTGAATGGTGATGTATTGTACTAAAGAAACTTTGATATGGTTCTGCTCAGATGCATGGATAGAAACGAAGAAGACTTGTTGATGATTGAAGTCCATGAGGGTTCCTTTGGTATTCATTCCAGTGGACATGCAATGGCAAAGAAGATGTTGTGAGCATGTTACTATTGGTTGAAAATGGAATTTGACTGTTGCAAGTTTGTGAAGAAATGCCACAAGTATCAAATATATGCGGATAAGATTCATGTTCCTCCGACACTGTTGAATGTCATTTCCTCCCCATGGCCCTTCTCCATGTGGGGAATTGATATGATTGGCATGATTGAGCCCAAAGCTTCGAACGGATATCGTTTCATTTTAGTGGCAATTGACTACTTCAGAAAATGGGTTGAAGTGGCATCGTACGCAAGCGTAACTAAGCAAGTTATTGTGCGGTTTATCAAGAATCAGATTATATGTGGTTATGGTGTGCCAAGCAAGATCATTATTGATAATGGATCGAACTTGAATAATAACATGGTGGAAGCTCTTTGTAAAGACTTCAAGATTGCACACCATAATTCTTCTCCCTACAGACCCAAGATGAATGGGGTTGTTGAAGCTGCGAGCAAGAACATTAAGAAGATTATCCAGAAGATGGTTGTGACATATAAGGATTGGCATGAGATGCTCCCCTTTGCTTTGCATGGGTATCGAACATCCATCTGCACTTCGACATGGGCAGCCCCTTTCTCTCTTGTATATGGTATGGAAGCAATGCTCCTCGTAGATGTTGAGATTCCTTCATTGTGTGTGCTCATGGAAGCCAGGTTGACTGAGGCTGAATGGTGTCAGACCAGGTTTGACCAGCTGAATTTGATCGAAGAGAAGAGGTTAATTGCCACGTGTCATGGTAAGTTGTATCAACAGAGAATGAAGAAAGCTTTTGATAAGAAGGTCAGACCTCGTGTGTTCAGAGAAGGCGACCTTGTGCTCAAGAAGATTTTATCGTTCAAACCGGACTCTAGGGGTAAATGGACTCCCAATTATGAAGGCCCATATGTTGTTAACAGAGCCTTTTCAGGCGGTGCTTTGATTCTTACAACTATGGATGGTGAAGAGTTCACTCGTCCTATGAACGCAAATGCAGTCAAGAAATACTTCGCCTAAAAAGAAAAGAACAACTCGCTAAGTTGAAAACCTAAAAGGGCAGCTTAGGCAAAAATGAGCGTCTCGGTGGATTGAAAACCCGAAAGGGCGATCCAGATAAAAGTTAGAGACATAAAACAAAAAAATTATCCCGATAAATTGAATACCCCACCTTGGGGAAATTTATGCAAAAAAAATAGGGATTATGGCAAGTAATTGCATCCTGCTGATCTTCAGATTTTGAAGACTTTGTTTAGCACAACGGTCGACGATGATTCATCATCCCCAGTGGTGGCCAAAAGCACAGTGGACGTCAAGAGTTGGTGGAAGGATTAGTGATCATTTGTATTCAATGTAACCCTTTTCCATGAAAATTACCATTTTCCACTTTGTAAAAATCTATAGAGTCTTGTCATTCACGGACTACCATTCCATTAAATGAAGTTAAATTTTATCAAATTGTTTCTACTCTTGTTTATTTCAGCAAATAGTTTTAAATTTTATTATGATCATTTTTGAAATTAAAATTTTTAATTTTTTTTTAAACATATAAAAGCATGAATTTTAAGCAATCGATTTCATTTAAAAGGAATATCATCAGTGGTTTGAAAGCAGTAAGCCCTAAGTGTGGAGCATTATTGGTCTCCCCGAGCAGTAAGAGCAATTTCTCTTTCATCCTCAACAGCATTTTTAGCATTTCAGCAATCGTTGTCTGTTATGCCCCAGTAGGGTAGCCAGCGGAGTTGGTCGATTCAGTCCCCTGCGGAATGTTTGTTCCTCAGCAGAATTTGTGTTTATTCCCCAACTGAAAACCAGTTTCCTCAATAGTTCGTGTGGTTGCGGTAGAACTTTGGTTTCCTCACCAATCGCCATCTGATTCGCTCCCAGACAGAGTTTCCTCCTGGTTTCTGAGCAGCTATTTGTTGTTTATTTTCTGCATGGTTGTCTCCCATTTGATACGGTGTGGACCTAAAATTCCCCGCAGACTCGATAACGGTTTTCCTCAGCAGATCTCTTCTTTCCCCAGCTAGGTTTGAGCCTTTGGGATGATGATCTCTCTTTTCTCCAGCAAGTCGTCTCCCTCTTTTGTGGATTGACCGAGAATTGTATCGATGATTCAAATTTGCGACACCTTTGTATCCTTTGCGATCGTTTTGTCAGCATGATCATCATATAAACATGTATATATATACTCATATATTTCATCATCATTTTTTGTTGATTCACTAACAAGATTCTTATTATCCGTTATGGCGGTACTTTATACCCATACGAGTTTGATGTTTATCATCCCTCCATTGTAGAGTGTCAGCCCCTTAAGCAGAAAGACTTTAACCTTTCTCCTCTCCCCACTGAGTTATTTCCTCGTGGATAATTATTATTTCAGTTTCCTCCCAAGTTGATTATATGGATGGAAATACTCCCCTTGAGTTATATCCTCATTGGGTTGAGTCTTGATTGATCGTTTCTTTCTAGATCTTACCTAGATAGATGCTTTGGGTCCCCTAAGTGTCTATTACACAATACCTGGTAATATTCTTCTTAGTTTGCAGTTTGCTACTTCTTGCCCAACACCCGGCAAAAGTACCCCTATTTTCTCCACAGTGGAGTTCCTAGTGGATTCATTTTTATGATTCCCTAGGAAGTATATCCTTGATATGTTCATCCTAACCGATGACGGATATTTTCTTCCCCTGTTTTGAGTTTATCCTTGATATGTTCATCCTAACCGGTGACGGATATTCTCATCTTTGGTATTTTACCCAGTAAAAAGGTAGTTATAATCCGTATTTTCATTCCCCAGAGAGTTAATCCTTGATATGTTCATCCTAACCGATGACGGGTTCCTTCTCTTTACGGTCTTCTACCCAGTAACCGGTAGTTGTAAATCCTGCTTTTCATTCCCCTTTGCAGAGTTTGTCCTTGATATGTTCATCCTAACTGATGATGGATACTCTCTCTTGTGGTATTCTATCTAGTAACTGATAGATGTAATTCCTATTCCTTCCTCACAGAGTTTATCCTTGATATGTTCATCCTAACCGATGACAGATTTTCTCTTTGATGGTATTCTATCCGACTTTCGATAGATGTAATTCCTAATTTTTGTTCAGTTGGTTTATCCTTGATATGTTCATCTTAACTGATGATGGATTTTCTTTCCTTTGAGTTTATCCTTGATATATTCACTTTAATCGATGACAGATATTCTCATCTTTGGTCTTCTGCCCAGTAACGGGTAGTTGTAAATCCTATTTATGTAGTTTTCCCCAGTAAGGTTATTCCTACCCAGTAACCGGTAATGAATACTCCCTCCTGGAAATTACCAGGGAGTCATCCTTGATATGTTCATCCTAACCGATGATGGATGTCCTCTCTATCAAATCTTTATTATCTTCTTACCCAGTAACCGATAGTGGATAATAAATCTTTGTTCCTCATATGTCAAAGTCTATTTCTTCCCCAGTTGAGTTGAGTGCGCATTTCCGTAGTGAAATCATTTTTCCTGCATGATTCAAGTATGTTGGTTTTATCCTGATCTAGTTGTTTCCCCTGCAGATGTTTTCGTCCTCCCGACTGATTCTTTCCATTTTTTATGGAATTCCTCTAGTCCCCCAATAGTTTTTAAGTCGTAGCTTGGCCTATGCATAACCCATTTTATCCCCTAGAGTCTCTGTCTCCCCAGCAAGTTATCCTTACGGAATGCATTATACTTCTGTGGATATTCAGTCTCCCTGATTTCTTTTCCTTTGTGGCAACATTCCCCCATAGAGAATTTGCTTTTACATCCATATCATATGCATCATGAGGTCTCTTAGGGACCAAAATTTGTTTCTATATGTTGTTATTTAAGCCCATTCTACTTAGTCGATATGAAGATTTTAACCTTCACCTCCTCAGTTAGAATTTCCTTAAATAGGGGCAGCTGTAAGACCCTAATTTTGACCCTAAGATCCCTCATGGAATTTCATCATATGCATAAGCATTGGGATCATACCTTGGCATCCTCCTTACCTCTCTTTCATTGGGTTTGTTTTGAGAGAGATCACCAAGCACCACGTGATTGTATCATACTTGTATATTTATCATTTTACTAACCAAAATACCAAAAATATGTCTTTGTATTTGCCTAACTCTTTTGTAGGTAGGGCATGGTCCCCATTGGTCTATCATGTTCATATCTAGGGTTTAAGACCCTCATGTTTTAAATCACAATCAAGGATTGATCCACAAAGTCTCTAAGAATCATATATGAGTCCCCATGATCTCTACATGTTATTTTGATCAAGTTTTCTTCAAGAGTTTGGAGTTGATTTGCCTTGGAAACCCTAGTTTGTCTGGGTATCCTGAGTAACTTCTTCAACAAGCTTCCTCAACAATTGATCAAATTTATCAAGGGACACTCCAAAATTCTTCAAATTATGCATATGTGATCTACCATGAACCTAAAAACTCAAGATAATTGCAAGTTAGCAAGTTGGTTGATGGTGGTTGGCAAGATAAATTCATCTGATCAAAACTGGGTCTCCCTAGACCCTATCTCCTACAATTTTCTCCATATGAAAATGATTCCAAGAGAAACTTTACTATAAATGAAATTCCAAACAACTTTCATGTTGAAGTATAGAGCTAATTTTGCTTGGAAAGTCATTTTCTATGTTGAAACATTATAGGTCATTTTGTCTAAACCCTAATTTGAAAGTCAACTTCCCAAGGCCATAACTTGCTCAATTTTTATTAGATGAAATATTTCCAAGTTTCACAATTAAATTAAAGATGTATACTTCAACTTTTATGTTTGGAGTGAAAGCTAAATCAACGTTTATGAGCATGTGATATGAGGATACATTATAGGTCATTTTGGACCAATACCATTGAACAAGTGATTTTTCTCAATTTCAGAAATGCATAACTCTCTCATTATAAATCCAAATGATGTCAAATTTCTGACCATTTTGAAGGTATCTGAAAGAGCTACAACTTTTATGAATACACTTTTCTCATTTGGAGCTCACATAAAAATGTTTAGTAAGGTGGAACATTGAGGTATATGGCTTGACACTTAGAAAAAATTTCAACATGTTGAAATTTCCAAACTTCCACCTCAAATTTCACCTTGATCCAAGTTCCAAATGGAAAAGTGTTCAACATAAGAGTTGTTCTTCTTGATCTAAGGTTTCCAAAGAGTCCAAATTCATTCATTTTGGACCAAGTTTACTAGGGTTGTGCATGGTTTTAACAGGCCTGCATCATTGGTGGAAATCAAAGTTCAAATGATCACATAACATTGCCTTGCCATTCAAGCTTCATTCCAACCTCATTTCAGATGCATTTGGACCTAATTGGATTGCTTCATGGGCCTGTACATGCCCATGCAAGCTTGCATCATGCAATTGCCAAAATTGGAAACATTTTCAAGTGTGCAAATAACACTTCCAAATGCTATAAATATGAACCCTCTGAGCTTATTTGAAAGGATCCTTGTGCACCAGTTTTGCCCCCTCTCTTCAAACCCTTACAATTCAAAGGAAAACCTGATAATTTTCACTTGAAAATTGAGTTTGAATCTCACTGTTTGGAGATTCAAAAACTCCAGGATCCAAAGCTTATTTCCATTCCTAATCCATTTCTGCAAGTCATTAGAGCAAGATCAAACAAGAATTGAAGCAAGGAAGAGCAAGTTCTTCACAGCAATGAAGGTATTTTCCAGAAATTTTCTTCTCTTTGATTCTCACTCAATTCTCATCAATTCTCTTGGATCTTTGGTTGTCTGAAGTCCTACCAATGTAGGCAAGAAGATTGAGTTGCTTTGAGGCCAAATCGAAGCAACTCATTTGACACACCTCAAAATTCAATTCCTCATATTTTTCTATATATGTGGAGTTAGTTAAAATTGAGGTCAGATTCATGCTCTACGCCATTTTTTCTTTTAGATCATGTCCTCCTTTTTCATTTATGTGATGGTGATGACTAAACTAGTCCGGCGAGGTTCGGCTGAGAAGGTGACCTGAGGTTTAGCACCGGTGATGTGTTGGATAGGTTCTAAGCCACATGATCAATTCAAAATGTTTTAATCTCGTGTGTTGCTTGTAAATATCACTTGTGTTATGCGTTGACTAGTGACTATGGTGGAAATTGCGTTGAGGACCACTTAATCTGCCACCTCAATTAATGAGGGAGATCAAGTGGTCCACGTTTTTTTGTAATTTCTGATTTCATTTTATTCCTTTGATTTTCATTAATACATATTGTCGCATCACGCGAAAAACCGGCGGGAAAACAAGAACAACAGAGCCGCCACCGTGCGTTATTTATCCCAAAAGAGGGAAAGGAAACGCTCGAAGTAAACCTAGGAAAGAACATGGTCTCACGACCAAAGAGAATGGGTTCGGGAGTCGGTTATGCGAAGGGAAGGTATTAGCACCCCTACGCATCCGTCGTACTCGACGGGATCCACGCACAATAGAAAGGAAAATGGTTGCTAAACACTGCTCAAACACACACACACTGGCTGAAAGAGACACAAGAAAACAGACAAGACTGACTCGGCAAGATATCGCATCCTGGGCCTACTTAGTCTATCAGGCATAGACATCAGAGTCGAAGTAGTTCGGACTGGGGAAACGACACATGCTCGCTAGGATATCGCATCCTATGCATACGTATCTCCTTGGACGAAAGAGAATCAGAGCATTCGTAGCTCGGCTGACACGCACACAAACAAACACAGGCAAAGGCAAACGTGGAGCCTGAATGCCAATCACTGGACTTACATCAGCATCCGAACCAAAACAAACCCACACTGGAACCCAAATGCCACTCGATGGACTTACATCAGCTTCCAAGCACACAACAACACACACAGAAGGGTGGTTAAGACACAAAGGGTGGAAAAAGAAAAAGGGCGCCCGGAGAGATCAGCTCATCTCCTGCCTACGTACCTCATCTGGTATGAGGATCAGGGCGACGTAGTTCCCCTACAGAGGGATAAAGGACTAGCCTAACCAGATAACAGAGGGAGACACAACTAGGGAGACTACGACTCGAGCCTAGATATTATCATGCAAAATCAACCCTAAGTTAAGGTTTCTAGCTAACTGGCACAGGGAGCCAGCCTATCCTAATCATGACTTGCATAGGAAGCAAGCCACACACACATTTAACTTGCACAGGAAGCAAGCCAAGCAAAACCTAACTTGCACAGGAAGCAAGTCTAAACTAACCCTAACTTGCACAGGAAGCAAGTCAAACAAACATACAAGCACAGATAGCACACACTATACGCAAGCAGGTGGCTCAAACAAGGGTTAGGTTTTAGTCGAGGGGTCATATCAACCTCAACAAACAAACCTCTGGAACTGGGTGAATGTGCTCTTAACCTTGCCATTGAGGGGCTAAGGTGAAGCAGATGAAAGGTAAGTGAAGATAAGACTTCACAGCTCTTATCCCTGGCCTGGGAGAGCTTAAGACAAGAATGTGTGGGTTCAGAAAGTGGGAACCCTTCTACACATTTGATACTGACTCAACTGTACAATTGTACAAGATCTTGGGTTTGTATCTGCAATGCATCAACACAGTGGTGTGAGCAAAGCAGATGACACACAGAATAGCAGGGGATAGATTGCATATCCCTTGGGTTCTGCCAATTGCCTCTTCACTTAGGAGGTCTTTGACTCTATACAAGGACAAAATTAAACATCCACAAACATTGCCTCTTAAGGAGGACTTCAGACAGTTGCCTGGCCAAGTAACAGGCCAGGTCTTCCAGACTACATGAAGTTAGGAAGTTATACCTCAATGCAAATTGCTTATACAAGCAAAGCAAAGCAAAAGTTCACAAGGAACTGAGCAACTAAAAGCACCTGAAACAGTCAAGCAGATGTTAGTATGCAACTTCAAAACAAAGCAAAAAGAAACAGACATCAACAGTTAATTAGAGGCAAATGGATGTGCAAGGCACAAGGCTTAAGGCCTGTGAGCCAAGCCACCTACAAAACAAACAAGTTAGACAATGATATTTAAGCAAGCTCAATCAAAAAGAAATGGTCTCATTGGAGCATTTGTAGCTTCACCTGAAAACATGAGCTCAAAGGTGAGTAACAGGACCACTAGGACAAGCCTAGGGTCAAAAAGGAATGAAAAAGTCAAAACAGCAAAGGGCAAGTATCCAAAATCATGTTCAAACAATTAAGAAACACAACCAATTGGGTTCACATTCATATCAATCATCATCATCATTTCATGAACAAATTAAGTCAAAGCATGTCATTTAGAAGCTCATAGAAGTCAACAGCAAGACTTAACTCAAAAGCAATCTTAAACATTTCCAAAAATCACCAAATAAATCATGATCAATCACAACCCACATCAAGGTAAGCATGTCAAATTTCATCTCATTTGGACAAGTGGAAGGCAGTCAATGAAAATCAGAAAGTCAAATCAATTTTGAACATGCTCAAAGAAGTCAACCAAACATGCATCAACTTGAAAAATTCATAAATCAGTGATAGCATATGAGAAATGAATGGGATCAAAACCATGGCAAAGATGAGGATGTCTAGTTATCTCATGTAAAATTTCATGTCCGTCTAATAAAGTATGAGAATTTCACAAATGGAATGGGAACATGTGTCACAAAAAGTCAACATATGACTAAACAGGGGAGAAAATCTCAAACAATTAGGAAATGCCACAAATAATTCCAAGAAAATTCACATGTAAACTAGACACATAAGAGTACATTCATGCAAAAATTCAAACCAATTTGAGTTCAAGAAGCATGGTAATGAAAATCATGAAGTTGGACATCAATGGTGTGACACAAATTGTCACACCCTAATTCAAAAAATCATATCTCACAAACCAGCAATGATAAATTCACAAACTCTACACCAAAATCACCATGAGTGGGTCTAGTTTAAGCACAAAAAATTTGGGAGCCATTGGGTAAAGTATCACCATTTCACAAATGTTTTGGCAAAGTGTACAAAATATGCATACATGTCACAAACCCTAATACCATTTAAAATCCAATGATCAGAAAATTCATTAAAAATCATGACAAAAGAGTAGGCATTTATGTGAATATGATGCAAAAATTCCCACTGGATTTGGAATTAAAATGAACAAGTTATGAATTTTGCAAAATTGATGATCAAAGTGAAATAATATGTGAAATTAAAATGAATTAATTGGAAATATTAAGACCGAGAATGGCAATTGTGTAATTTAGGAGGTCACTTAACAAAACAACCACGTTTTGGTCGCGAGAATGAAATATTCTCATTGGTCAGCATGGCGTACAGTGCCATGCGCACGTTCACAACAACAATTCTGGGCAAGGCTTATGAAGAAACCCTAGGGTTCATGAACAGTAAGCAACAACCTTCATCCCCAAATCGTGTTTTCATGAAATTTCCCAGAATTCCAAATTGGTTACACGGAAATGTTCAGCATGGCATGGCAAGTAAGAATCCAACATCAATTTTCATCAAAACATCACATATATCATGAATCGAACCAAAGAACATTCAACATTAACACATGCTCAAGAACAAACATTCCCAGAAATGATCAATGAGTACACCAATAGAACCATCAGACCATACACATGACAACTCCAAGCATTATTTTCATGGTAACAAGCTATTGAGAGAGAATCGAGCAAAAAAGCATATGAACATCAATCTTCATTTCCAGATTTCTTGCTAATTATTTAACCAAATTCTACCATTCAAAGCTCATAATGATCAGGGTACTAAGACCTACACTAAGCATGGCAAAGTTTTGGAAATAGAGAGAATCGAATACTAACCAAATCTGCAAGGCAGATGAAGATTCGGGTGTTTTCTGGCTTGTATAAGCTCGAACAGAGGAAAACTTAGCCTTCACAAGTTGAATGGTGAAGTAATCTTGGCTCAATGTAGCTTGTTCTTGCTAGAATATCAATCTGCCATGGCTGAGCTCTTTGAAAACAGTGCTAGGAAAGGAGCTTTCAGTTGGGGAAATATGGTTGCAAAGTGTCCACAATGATGCTTGGATGGTGAATAAACAATGGCTTGCTCGAGTTCTTTGGAGCTTTTTGACTGATTTTGGAAAATGCAAGCAAGATGGAATTTGAGAGAGAGTGGATTTCTGTGGTTAGATGGCTGCTAGGGTTTCATTTAGCAGAAAAATGATGTTTAAATACTCTGTTTAAAAGTACAAATCACAATCCATGAAAAGGTGAGATGTAGTTGTTGAAAGATGTACTTTTGTCCAATTTTCAAGCAACTTGGGAATGGCTATATGTACTGCACGAAAATGACTTGGTTCATGTCACAAATGCATTTTCAGAACATGTTTGATTGGTAGAATTGATTAGAAATGGTTAATTTTGAAACTCACTTTTGTACCACACTTGAAATTAATTCATGCAAGTCCAAAAATGCCATTTTGATTGGTGAAGTTTTGGTACATGAGGATGACATATTTGGAAAGATGAGGTCAAATGTGACTTGTAGGAAAAAACCCCATCCAAATTGGCCAAATGGTTTGAGAGATATGGCCTTTTGAAGTTCAAGAATTTCTGAAAATGATTTGATCATAACTTGCCAACCATACATGGGAATTGAGTGTTCTTGGACTTTTTGGAAATGGGAGAACAAGATCTTCAACTTTCATGTTGGGCAAAAATTCATTTGAAGCTTGTATCATGATGTAAGTTTGAGGATCAAGACTTTCCATTTTTGGTAAGTTTCAGTTACAGGTCCAGTTTCCATTTTTGGAAATTTCTGATCTGGCTTCAAATTCTTCCATGGTGGTGTTTGACATGATATATGAGGCTTATATGGACATGAATGAGACCTCTCAAACCAATTTCCATCATCAAATCACTGATTAAATGCACAGTTGACCAACAGTTGACTTTTAGGGTTTCTGACTGATTGTGCATTGACTGATGACTTCTGAACATCCAATCCTTGACCTAAACACTTCAAATGGATCCCCAAGTCATGTGAACATGTTGGACCAACCCTAGGGCCTTGGCTCCTTGAGAATTGTGCTTGCTTGCTTGACTGACTGATCTCCTGATCAGTTTGACCTAATTTCTTGATTGGCTTGCACTTGGGGCAAAGGACAATGCAATGCTATGCAGTGGACCATGTTATGTTATGACCTAATATGAGAATGTATGTACAAGAAGTAGGTGCAAATTTGAGGTGCTACAGCTGCCCCTATTCAATCAGCTGGGAACCCGAATGGATGAGAGCAATGGCTGTCAGACTTTCAGGGTAAACAGGGATTGAATACCAAGAACCGTAGAAATTTGCACTCTGTCGTATATGATACAAGAAGAACCACGTCATTTACTGATGACGCCTGCAAATTGACAACTTCAGAAAAGCGAAACCATTTACCGATGGTTAGAAACTGGTAACTTGATATTTACCGATATCAACTTCAGCAAGACCATTCACCAATGGCTGCTGGGAAACAACTCTGATGTAAAGGAAACAAAACCATTTACCGATGGCGGCTTCAAAGAAACTTGACATTTACCGATATCAACTTCAACCCGACCATTTACCGATGGCTACTGCAACTGGAGATCCGATATTTACCGATATCGAAGAAAACGGGGCCATTTACCGATGGCGGATAAAACTGGGCATTCAATATTTACCGATATCGAAGCATACGGGGCCACTTACCGATGGCGTCTCCACTTGGGGGGAACAAAATCTTTGTGGTGTAATCAGACAAGACGTTTACCGACGACTTCTGGGGATCTTGATTTTATCAACAAGGAAACAAAGCATGACCAGACATTTACCGGTGACTGGGATGAGACTCGATGTTTACCGACATCGAAAGATGACGTTTACCGACATCCAAAGAAATGACCAGACATTTACCGATGACTGGGGAAAAATTTATTGGGGAGAGACAAACAAATACTCGCAACCGGAAACCAGATAGGACATTTACCGAAGACTCTACTGGGGATTTCTAGCTGGGGGTTATCAGACATTTACCGATGACTGCATCAAAGACTCGATGTTTACCGACATCGAAAGATGATGTTTACCGACATCAAAAAAATGACCAGACATTTACCGATGACTGGGGAGAAAACCCGATGTTTACAGACACCGAAACAATGGTGTTTACCGACACCAAAAATGATGACCAGACATTTACTGATGACTGGGGAGAATACCTGATGTTTACAGACACCGAAACAATGGTGTTTACCGACACCAAACAAAGAAACACACGCGGGTGCTGGCATGACACTTACCGGTATCACAAGAACGACATCTTAGATATGTCAGGGCAAGGTTGACCACTTGCTGGGGGTCTCACTGGGGAGAAACAAACTTTCTGTCGCCAACGGGTGAGGTAATAAACTTCTGTGGGGATATCAATCCTGAATGCTGTCAAGAGCAACTGTAGCAGACTTGCTGTGCTGATGTTGAATGAAATGATCCGCCTCTGCCGGGGATACGGTCTGGTGAGGTTAACACATGAATGCATATGTTTGAATTTTTCTATGGCGTAATGCTCCATATTGAATGGGAATGCTACGCAGTTTGAGGATGCAATGATTACTAAAATGCAAAAATGCAAAAATGATGAAAAACTCCGGCTGGGGAGCCAAAACTGATCAGGTACTCCAACTATGCGGGGAGACTCTGCAGGGAGAGCAACGGCTTCTCACTCATGTTGGAGAATAGCACTGCTGCTGGGGGAAGGTAAACTCCGCTGGGGATATCCTTCAGTCCACAGATAGGATAAATGCTGGAGATAAATTTCAATGAATCTGCCTCACTCGGGGAGGAAATCGGCAAATACAGGCCTGCTGGGGATAGGCAATCCTTAGATCTGTTGGGGAATAGAAGGCACTATCCACAGACGTCTTCACAGGGGAACATAGCTCTGATAGCTTCCAAACTTGCTTGGGGAAAATATCTGCTGAGGAAACGTCCTCACAGATGCCAATCCTGAAAAACAGCGCAACAAAATGCCCCCAGGGGATACATGGACAAGATACGCTCAAGTGTCCTCAACATTCAAAATGATTTTCAAATGTTTCATCATCCTGCAAGCTATTGTTTAGCCTTCATGTTCTTATATGCAATGCTTATCAAAAATTCGGACATTTTTGCAAACAAAACAGTAAAAATAAAAACAAATGAGCCATTTATCTGAATAACGACTTTTATTGATTGAAAATGTGCCTGAAAAGGCAAATACATTGGGAGGCAATTCCTAGAAAGAGGTAATTGCGCACAAAAGGAAAAATCTATCCTAATGGCAACGTGAACACGGCATCCACTATTTCCCAATTCTGTTATAACTCACAGATCATCAGTTTTCCTCCCAACTCCTTGCTTTCTGAGAAGAATGACTGGACGGATCACACCTTTCGAGATGGCAGACGACAAAGCTTGATGAAGTACAGACAACTCAGACTGTAGTCTTCGCTTTAATCCCTCTTTTGGCTGGATCGCCCTTTCGGGTTTTCAATCCACCGGGATACCCATTTTTGCCTAAGCCGCCCTTACGGGTTTTCGACTTACCGGGTGTACAAATTTTTTTCATTTTATCCCTAATTTTTGCCCGAACCTTTTCTTTCTGTTTTTTGGTTCGCCGGGATGCCCTTTTTTTTTGCCTGGACTCTTTTTTTCTTTTTGTCCAGCGGGTCAATTTATGCGAAGTATTTTTTGACTACATCTGAGTTAACAGGAGACGGAAAGTCTTCACCATCCATAGTTGTAAGCATCAAGGCTCCACCGGAGAAGACCTTTTTCACAACGTATGGACCTTCATAATTAGGAGTCCACTTGCCCCTATTATCTGCACCGGGCGGGAGGATCCTCTTCAAAACTAGATCACCGATCTGATAGCTTCGAGGACGCACTTTCTGATCAAAGGCTCGCTTCATCCTTCTCTGATACAACTGTCCATGACATACAGCTGCTAGCCGTCTCTCCTCGATAAGGCTCAACTCGTTAAACCTTGTTCGAATCCACTCGGCTTCGTCCAGCTTGACATCCAATAAAACTCTCAGAGAAGGAATCTCCACTTCAACAGGTAGGACAGCTTCCATACCATACACAAGGGAGTAAGGGGTTGCCCCGGTCGACGTACGTACTGAGGTACGGTACCCATGCAAAGCGAAAGGCAGCATCTCATGCCAATCCTTGTACGTAACGACCATCTTCTGCACAATCTTCTTGATATTCTTGTTCGCCGCTTCTACAGCACCATTCATCTTCGGTCTGTAAGGAGAAGAATTGTGATGTTCAATCTTGAAATCTTTACAAAGCTCTTTCATCATCTTGTTATTGAGATTTGAACCATTGTCAGTGATGATTCTCTCCGGAACTCCATAACGACAGATGATTTCCTTCTTGATGAACCGGGTAACCACTTGTTTGGTAACGTTAGCATAGGAAGCTGCTTCCACCCATTTGGTGAAATAGTCAATCGCAACCAAGATGAAGCGATGTCCATTCGAAGCAGTGGGCTCAATCTTCCCAATCATATCAATGCCCCACATGGCAAACGGCCAAGGCGAATTCATGACATTCAGAGGGCTTGGCGGTACATGCACCTTATCAGCATAGATTTGACACTTATGGCACTTCCGAGCATACTTGAAACAATCGGATTCCATAGTCATCCAGTAATAACCCGCTCTCAACAATTTCTTAGCCATTGCATGTCCGCCGGCATGAGTACCGAAGGAACCTTCATGAACTTCCTGCATTAACATGTCCGCCTCGGGTCTGTCCACGCATCTGAGCAAGACCATGTCAAAGTTTCTCTTATACAGCCCATCATCCTGATTCAAATAGAAGCTTCCAGCTAGCCTCCTCAGGGTTTTCTTGTCATTCTTCGACGCACCTTCAGGATACTCCTGAGTCTTGAGGAAGTTCTTGATGTCATAAT
This sequence comes from Lathyrus oleraceus, assembly GCF_024323335.1. NCBI lineage: Eukaryota > Viridiplantae > Streptophyta > Magnoliopsida > Fabales > Fabaceae > Lathyrus > Lathyrus oleraceus. The sequence goes on from NC_066580.1 coordinate 390,374,256, forward strand.
ACCACGGCTTCTCATCAATCACAACAGACTCGGCTGCAAACACATACGCAGGCCTCTCGAGTCGATTCACCGCAACATGTGGCACATGATTCCACCAATGAACTTTGATCATAGACGACAAAGTTGCCAAAGCATCAGCCATTTGATTTTCATCCCGGGGGATATGATACAACTTCACCTTCTTGAAGAACGTCAGTATCCTTCTGGTGTAATCTCTATACGGAATCAAATGCGGCTGATTCGTATTCCAATCTCCATTGACTTGATTGACCACTAGAGCGGAATCTCCATAAATGTCGAGCGTTTTGATCCTCAGATCAATGGCTTCTTCTATCCCCATGATACAAGCCTCATACTCAGCTTCGTTGTTGGTGACGTCAAACGTCAATCTGGCAGAAAAAGGTATATGAGCACCTTTGGGATTGATCAATACTGCCCCAACACCGTTACCGTTCATATTCACAGCCCCATCAAACATCAGTGTCCACTTGTCATCCGGATCCGGTCCTTCCTCGACAAGAGGCTCTTCGCAATCTTTCATCTTAAGATACATGATGTCTTCATCAGGGAATTCAAACATCATAGGCTGATAATCTTCAATCGGTTGCTCGGCGAGGTAGTCTGACAGAATACTGCCTTTGATGGCCTTTTGTGACGTGTACTGAATATCATATTCTGTTAGAATCATCTGCCAACTGTAGCGGTGTATTCGTCGCTATATGATCTATCGATTAAATCATAAGCTATGAGATACATGAAAAATTTCGAGTCGCCACCGCACTTTTATTTATCCAAAGGATTGGCTAAAAAGCGAACAAAAGCCTAAGAAGTTTTACACGTAGAAAACTAATAAAAAGATCAGAGATTCTGGGTAAGGGGTAAATTACGCAATGGGAAGGTGTTAGGCACCCACTACGTCCTAGGTACTCCTAGGGAGCCCTTTTCACACTTGTTATGCTAAATTATTATTTATTATGACAAAGGATTGTGCAAACATGATTGGGATGGTGAGAAAAGAATATACAATTTTATTATTATTGGGTTCGAACGGATGAACCCGTTGCCTACGTACCTTCCATCAAAGGTAAGGATCAGAACGCCGTAGTTCGGCTAAAAGATTTCCAAAAGTGGGTTAGGTTCAATTTTAAACACAAACCCTAGGTCTTACGTTATCCACGGGAGAAAACTCAACCTTATACAAACAACAACGTCCACCATGTGAGAACAGCTTCAACTTGCCAGAGAGGGGTTAACCCTATAATAGGCAAGGAAGGCTTACAATTCAATCACTAAAGACAGAAGGCGAGATTAACATCAACCACTAAGATAAATCAAACCTATAGCTCATGTATGAAAAGATTAATGGACAAAGCCAAAACAAGTGAATGAGTGAAGTTACTGATTATGATTATGAAAATGGAGTCAAAGTATGATTAAGATCAATTCAAATAAGTATTAAGAAATGAAGTTTTGAAAAAAAGTCAAGGACTTGAGTCCAGGTTTTTAGTTAGAAAACATGAAGATGTTTGCACAACACTTATGTCAAGTTTGAAATCAAAGTGTGAAAAGTCTAGGACATAATGAATGATGAATGGATGAAGGATGGATAGTAAAACTTCTTAGAAGGTTCACTTCTTGAAATCATATAGCAGATGATTCAAGTGTGTCCTTTGGAATAGCAATTAATAATAATAAACAAGCAAAGAAAGACGGATATCGGATGCCAATCAATGGTCTTATACCAATCTCCTAAAACAAAATGGGATATCAGAAGCCACTCAATGGTCTTACACTAATCTCCTCAAAAGAAAAACAAAGATGAAACATGGAAGTCAACTGCCAATTTATCTGGGCTTAGGTTAACTCCACAGTATGCTCACAGGAAATCCAATGCCACATCACAGGGACTTACAATGGATCCTCACATACAAATACAGAAGCAACAATATGATCACAGGAATGCAAATGCCAACTTACAGGGACTTATAATTGCAACCTCTCCCACAAACAGATGAACAAACTATGATCACAGGAAAGCAGATGCCAACTTACAGGGACTTATAACTGTATCCTCACATACAAATCAAACAGATCAAATTATGATCACAGGAAAGCAGATGCCAACTTACAGGGACTTATAACTGCGACCTCACATACAAACACACAGATCAAACCATGATCACAGGATAACAGATGCCAACTTACAGGGACTTATAACTGTATCCTCACATACACACAGATAAACAGAAGATATGAGTGACCAATGAGGTCTTACACTCTATCCTTCCATATCACAGGAGCAAATGCCAAAGCAATGGACTTACAATTGTCCTCAATGGGCAAACAACAATGATAACATCACAAAACAAATGAGATGATCATGCCTTAATGGCAATTGATGATGATGATAAATGCATAGCATACAGGCAAACAAATGCATATGAAGCAATCAATCAATCAATGAATAGCAAACAGCACACTCTATAGCCAAACAATGGGGGCTCACACAAGAGGGTTTGACTTTGAAAGTTTACTGTAATGGGTGAAGGTTGCTCTTAACCTGGCCATTAAGGGGCTCAGGTGAAGCAGATGAAAAGGAAATGAGGGGTGTGCCTCATTGCTTCTATCTCAAATCAGAGAGAGCATCAAAGAAAGTGTGGGAGTTCAGAAAGTAGGAACTCTCTCCACATTATTGACTCGATTAGATCTTGGGTTTTTATCTCATTGCTTCAACCAGGTACTGGGAGCAAAGAGAGGACACACTGAATAGTGGGGGGTAGATTGCATATCCCTACCTTCCACCAATTGCCTTACTTGAAGGACTTTTCCTGCTTGGGACAAATATAAACAAACACAGGCATTGCCTCTTAAGGAGGACTTCAGACAGTTTGCCCGGTCAAATAACAGACCGGGTCTCCAGACTACATGAAGAAAAAGTAATTATACCTCAAAGCAAATGCTATAAAGCAAAGCAAGCAAGTAAGTTCAAAGAACTTAGGCAACTAAAGCACCTGAAAAGAGTCAAACTCATTAGTAAACAAGTCAACAATCAAAAGCAAAAGAAAATGAACCAATAGTCACACAGAAGGACCAATTGTGCAAGGCACAAAGACTCAAGCATATGAGTCACCTACAAAACAAGTGGTTAGCACATGATAAACAAACCAACTCAATCAAAATTGAAAGATCTTTGGGGCATTGGTGCTCAACCTGAAACAAACAGCTCAATTGTAAGCTCAGAAGACCACTAGGACTAGCCTAGGGTCGAAGATGAAAGAAAAAGGCCAAGGCAGCAAGCAATATTCAATCAAAGTCAACTCCAATCATGTAAGAAGCAAATACAATTGGATTCAAACTTACATCATGCATCAAGGTCATTTCATATGCAAAAGGATGCAAAGCATGGCAAAAGAAGCATACAAAAGTCAACAGCAAAGACTTCATTCAAAAGTCAACTCAAACATTTTCAAAAATTATGAAATAAATCACACTCAATCCTAACATCTAACATGGTATACATGTAAAATTTCATGGCATTTGGATGAGAGGAAGGCAGTCAATGAAATTCATGAAGTCAAATCAAATTCAAGCAAGCATGGTGAAAGTCAACAAGCATAGGTCAACTTCAAAAAATCATATCAATTTGAAAACAGAAGATAAATGAATGAGATTAACATCAATGCAAAGCTTGAGATGTCTAGTTATCACATATGAAATTTCATGATCATACAATAAGATTTGAGAATTTCACAAAGGATTTGGCAAGGCATAGCACAAAAAGTCAACAAATGACCAAGTATGGAAGAAAATTCACAATTAAATGGAAAACAGCATGATTAATTCCAAGAAAATTCATACATCAATTAGACATACAAGGGATCATTCATGCAAAATTTCAAGTGATTTGGATAAGGGGAAGCATGTGAACAAAAATCATACATTCGCATATCATTGGTGTGACACAAATTGTCACACCCTAATTCAAAATTCATATCTATCAAACCACAAATGAGAAATCCACAAACTTTATATGGAAATGAAGATCAATGTGTCTAGTTTTACCACAAAAATTTCAAAGGCAATGGATGCAATATGACAATTTCACAATTGGAATGGCACAAGGTATTGTTTTGGCATACATGTCAAGAAAGTAATTATCAATTAAAATCCAGCCAATGGAAAAATCATTAAAATTCATAATTAAATACTAGACTCAATTGTGAACATCATGGAAAAAGAATCATAATTTTTGGATAAAAAATGAAAGAGCAAATAATTGTGGAATTTTGATGAATAATTGATGAAATATGAACAAACAAGCATGGCAAACAAGGTCAACAATGGCATTGTGGTAATATTTGCCTTCATTTAACGAAACGACATCGTTTCAGGGGCGCCCAGGAAATGTCCTGATTGGCTCGCCCCAATGAAACAGTAACCAAAGCAATAACAAACAAACACCTTCATATTTTCTGGGTTCATGCAGCATTAGGGTTTGGCAATTAGCAAGGCAACATGTTCAACTTCATCATCATTCAAACAGCAAAAACAAACAGCAGCAATGGCTCATCATCATTCAAACAGCAAGTAAGCAACAGCAATGTTCATCATCATGAACTTACTCAACAATAAGCATCAAGCAAGCAGCATCAAACCACAACAAAACCAACACAACAAGTGGAAATTCTGGGCAGGGCAAGGTTTCGAAACAGCATGGGATTTCATCACCCTACTTCATCATTATGTCGAAATCAAACAACAGCAACAGGGTTTGAATTTCATGTTCATCAAAATCAACATCAATTTACAGCATGGCTGGCAGCATAACAGTAACGACATGTTCATGCAAATACAACAGTGTTCATGATTATCATGCATTCAGAATTTTCACAAAAATCCCAAAGACCAAAACAAAATATGTACCAATGTTCAGCATGGCAAATGAAGTGAGAAATCATGCAACATCCACACACCCATACATCAAACACAAATCATGCAAGTTGCTGACCAAGTTCATAAAGTTTAAGAAACAGCAGGGCATATGCAGCAAGGCAACATCAGTGGTAGGGTTTTAGGAATAGGGCAATTACAGCTAATACCAACAAATAGGCAGCAAGGTTTAGCATGGTATCAAGGTAGGTTCATGAAATAACATGCAACATTGAACAACCAAACATAAGCAGAACCAACAATGATCATGACCTATGAAACACCATTAACATGTGCATTAGCTAGCAACACACATAATCATGAGTTCATGTACTGGGCAGAGTTATGATTGTGTAACAGCAGCAGGCATTAACAGCATGGCAGCACATTCATGTTCATTATCATCATGTAATCATCATCATAAAACATTTAAGTAAACAGCATGGTATTCTATCATGGCAATCCTCATGGTAGCTAAACAATCATCACTATACATCGTTAACAACAAACCAACCGAAATCCTGAGAAAAAAAAAAACTGGACAGGGCATGAGTTTGGGCAGCAGTATCATTGAGGTTTTGGCAATGCTCTAGCAAGCACTTAACAAGCATACAACACAGTCATATGGATTTTCCAAACATGTTTCTAAAGTTTTCAAATACTGCAGCAGGGTAATAGCAACATGGTATAGCAGGACATTGGTACAGGAGCATCAATCAATACCAACCAAAACATGAAATTCAAATTTCTGGAAATTAAAACATGTAAAGCTCATGAACAGCAGGGTTCTATGGTTTTGGAAACAACAACATCATGGAATTTCAAGCAAATTTTATGGTTGATCAAAAACAGCACAGTATACATCCAGTTCATGTGTCATCATCATCAAAACAACACACAATGACAATAGCATTAGCACTTATGTAGCATCATGACACTAACACACACAACCTATTTCATGAGGATTTCTTGGCAAACTAAAAAAAAAAGCAAAACAGCAGCATTCATCATCATGTTCAAGAATCAACTATGAACAAAAATCTCAGAAACAACAGTCAAGCATACAAATAGCAACATCAAACATCACATAATATAGATATGGTATCCTTTTCCTCTAATTCATCATGATCACACCAAATCGATGGAAAATGCTATTGGACATAAAAAAGGAAAACCAGATTTCTCTCCATATAATTGATCACTTAGCATGATTTAAGTTGTAACATGTTCAGCATACATCTATCTACCCTAAGCATATCATGGCATGGAGAAAAAAAAAATGATTAGAGGGTTTACTTGGTTTTGAAGAACTTATGATGCAGTGCTGTTTTGGTGACTATGAGTGCAAGCAGTTGGAAATCGTGCTTGGTAGTGAAGGATGATGAGAAGCCTTCAGCTCAAGAGTGCTTGGAAGCTTCCAAATCTCATCTTGCCATGACTGGTCCTTCAAAGAGCAGAGTTAGAAAATGACAATCCAGTTGTGATTTGGTGGTTGGAACAAGCTCAATGTTGGTGATAGATGATGGAACAACCAAAGGTAGCTTGAGGGTTTGGAGGATTTGACAGAATTTTGATATCTGGCCAAAATGCAAGAAGAGAGAATATCTGTTTTTCTGTGTGGTAGGCTGCAAAAACTAGGGTTAGAAAAATGCAGAAAATCCACTTATATACCACTGTTTAACAATGCTTAATCAATGCCTAAGCTTGCTTAGGTTAAAAGAAGGCAATTGCACATTTGCTAATTTGGTCAAGTGTATAGTGGAGGTGTGAATTTGGCATGGTTTTGGGCCTCAAGACAGGCTGTGTACAGACTACATGTTTGCTGTTTTATGGCTGCACATGAATTGCTGTATGTGTTTTGCTTATGTACTTCCATTTGCAACATTGCCAAATTTGTGTTTTTGGAAATGGAGGTGTATTTGTCTGCACGAATTTGGGCTTGAAAGGCTGCAAATGACCAGCACAAATGCTGTTTTTGGTCTGCTAAAGGAATGCTGTACTTGCTTTTGCTCTTTTCCAACCAATTGCTAAAATTGCCAAGATTGTACTATGGTCCAAAATGGTGGTAAAATGGTGATGTGATGATGATTTTAGGCTTTGAGCAAATCAAAAATAATATATGAAGCATTTCCCAATTGGCAAAAATGAGAAAAAAGTCCTAAATCAAAAAGTCAACTGTGAGCCAAACTTTGATTTTAAATGCAAAAGGTCCAAAAATGCCATTTTGAATGGTAAGGTTTTAGGTCATGAAATTTATATTTTTGGAAAGAGGATGAAAAATGTGATGTGTAGGAAAAAACCCCACCAAATTTGGCCTTATGGTTTGAAAGATATGGCTTGTTGAAGTTCAAAAATTGGTGAAAATGATTTGATCATATCTTGACAACCACACATGGGATTTTGATGTTCTTGGACTTTTTGAAAATGGGAGAACAAGATCTTCAACTTTCATGTTGGGAAAAAATTCATTTGAAGCTTGTATCATGATGTAAGTTTAAGATCAAGAAGTTTCCATTTTTGGCAGTTGAAATTACAGGTCCACTTTCTATTTCTGGAAAATTTCTGATTGGCTTGATTTTCTTCCATGATGAGGTTGAACATGATATATGAGGCTTATACAAGCATGAATGAACTCCTTCAGATCAATTCTATCCATCAAATTTCTGATTAAATCAACTGTTGACCAAGTTTGACTTTTCTAGGGTTTTGGACTGATTGATGCACTTCTGATGAATTCCAAACCCTAATTCCTTGAGAACTTGTCTTCAAATGATGTTTCAAGATGTATGAACTTGTGATTATTGATCATGATGCCCAAATTCCACAAGAATGGCCATCATCCATTGCTTTGACTGATCAATGACTGACTTTGACCTAATTGCTGATGATTGCTTCCACTGCAAGCAACAAGGTTAAACAGACAATATTTTTGTACTTTTTGAATGATAAACATATGAAAGCAAAGATATACAAATGCAAAGTATGCTTGGTGATCAAGAAACAAACCCACAAGGCAAATCAACCCACTAGGAGGGAAGCAAAGGCATGCAATGATCCTTGAGGTTATGATATGAATGATATGGGCCATGAGGGATCTTAGGGCCCAAAATTGGGGTCTTACAGATGCCCCTATTTAAGGTCATTCTAGCCGGAGAAGTGAAGTTTAGAAATCTTCATCTCGACGCGGTAGAATGGGCTTAAATAACAGTAATGAGACAAATTTTGGTCCCTAAGAGACCTCATGATGCAAATGTATGTATGCAAAAGACACAAATTCTGTGGGGAATATGATTCACACAGAAGAAAAGACGATCCATCGGAGTAGTACACTCACCAGGAACAGAGACTCTAACAAGACTCTATGGGGATAGTAAAAGAAAAAGAAATGTGTGGACAAGTCACGACTCCAAACTGGGGAAAAACAAAACTGACATAACGCGAACAAAACACGACTCTGATTAGGAAAACAGAAAACAGACAGGAGAACTCACTGGGGAGTGAAGAACTCACACTGGGAAAAGAAATCCAAATGGAAAATAAATCCATTGGAGAAACACAAGCTGACTCCTGGGGAGAAGCAACAAAAAGTTCCATTGGGGGAAAGCAACAAAAAGAATGAGATGTTACCAGGCATACGGGTAACAGACTCAAGAAAATCTGACTCCACAGGGGGACCGAGGTCATAATAGGGAGCAGAAAGGAGGGAACACCAAGGATACCGGTTACTGGGTATATAATAGGTGACCGACCAAAGCGTGAATTGGATTTCACTTCCAAAACACTCATCATCCTGAAGGGAGCTAGAAAAGCAAACTGGTTTATAGGATGGACATTCAATTTCACAAGGAAAATGAATCTTACTCTGAGGGGAAAACAATCAAAAGATCGACTCAAGAGTGAACGAGATATAATATCCATTACCGTCAGAACGTGGATAGAATACTCAGATGAGACATATTATTCATTACCGGCAGACCGTGAATAATATACTCGAAAGGAAAATTATCCTAAACCGGTTACTGGGTTGTTTATAGGATAAGATCCGAAGACGTGAATTGGTTTTCACTTCCAAAACACTCATCATCCGAAAGGAGGGCTTGAAAAAGCAAATTGACTTACAGGATGGACATTCGCATCCACAACGGGAAAACGAATCTTACTCAAATGGGGACACAAACCCAAAGAGCGCATGAGATATGATATCCATGACCGGCAGACCGTGGATAAGATACTCGCATGAGATATATTATCTATTACCGTCAGAACGTAGATAATAAACTCGCATGGTAAGAAACACCAGAGATACCGGTTACTGGGTATATAATAGGTGATCTACCGAAAATGTGAATTGGTTTTCAACTCCAAAACACTCATCATCCGAAACACAAACTGGTTAAAGGATGGCTATTCGATTCTACAAAGAATACGAATCTTGCTCAGTTGGGGAAAATCAACAAAGGATTCCAACTAAAGAGCGCATGAGATATATTATTCATTACCGGCAGACCGTGAATAATATACTCGAAAAGAAAAGACACCAGAGATACCGGTTACTGGGTATATAATAGGTGACTATCCAAAACAGAGAGACGATCGATACCAAGCATACGGGTAAACGAAAGACAACTCAAAGGGATAAATTGCAAGCATCCGGCAATTATCCGTCAACAAAGAAATATTCGACTCCACAAAGGGAAATAACGAATCTTACTCGACTGGGGAAACTCAAAAGGCTTCGACTGAAGAGTGCATGAGATATACTATTCATTACCGGCAGACCGTGAATAATATACTCGCATGGAAGATTATCCACAACCGGTTACTGGGTTGACAAGGGATAAATCGACCGAACAGAAAGGCATCGGGATACCAAATTGGGTATATAATGATAACCAATCAAAAGAAGCAACAGACATTACCAACAAAAGGGTAAATGAAAGGCGAACCGCTGAGGATAATTTGCAAGCACCCGGCAATTATCGACAAGGCTAGCTGGGGATGCACTGGTAAACAACCAATGATCCGGGGAACAAATCACTAGCATACGGTGAAAAGACCCACTGGGGATAAAATTGCTAGCATACGGCAATTATCCACAAAAGACTTGCTGGGGAAATAAGTGCTGATCTGAGCAACTTATCCAAGCAAAAGGAAAATCATCATCAAATATTGAATGAAGATAACCGCAAAATTAGGGTTTACATCTACCGAATACGGGGTAGAAGACCAACAACTCCACGTGGGGATAGAACAAATCACAAATCCGCACGGGAAACCAAAATAGGGTTTATAACAAACCACAAACTGCTGAAGAGCAGGAAAATAGGATTTACAACTACCGAGTAGGGTAGAAAACCAAAACTCTGGCTGGAGAATAAAAGGTGTATAACCACAAATTCTGTCAAGAAAGCCAGGAAAGATAGGACTTACAACTACCGGTTACTGGGTAGAGGCCCAAAAAACATTCCGCTGGGGAACAACCCACTGGGAAGCACAAGATATCTGACAAATAGCCGATTCGGGAATGATCCGAAAAGACAGACTGAATAAAGACACGTCCTAATGAGGATATAACTCAAATAGGAAAATCCATCCCAATATATGTGTTGGGAGGATACGGAAGAAACCGTCATCCACGAGGATAATCTCAGTGGGGAACTGCAGAAGGAAAGACAGACGCATTTTCTGCTTACGGGGCCGACTCTATATGGAGAGATTTATAAACACCCAACATCTGCTTGGGGAAATCTGTAAAGAGATCTATATCGCCAGAGCAGGAGACACGACAAACAAAAGATATATGGCAAAAAATGCAACATGAATATCTGAATGTTTATGAATATGCATGAATATGCGTGATTTATGTTTGATGAATGCTGACAAAACAGACAATTCTAACACAAACAGGTTCAGGAACCAAACGTCCGGTATTATACTTCCAGGGAAAAAAAAAACCAGCTGGAGAGCCAATCTGCGGAGATCCACATGCTGTAAAGCAAAGATCTGCAGGTACTGCTGAAGAAGCAGAGAATCATAGATATCAGGAAACAACCCAATCAGGGTACAGATAGTCGCAACGGGCAAGACAGCCTCCAAGACGAATCTGTAGGGGAACAAGAGAAGTCCCAAAGTATCTGCAGGGGATCCCAGTGTTAACTGAGAAACAAAAAAAGTGCATGAACACGAACTGCTGTAGAAGCAACTCCACACAACTCCGCTGGGGGACAACCCACTGAGGGAGAATGATAACATCCAGATAGAATCTTACTGCATAAGCAACTCTATTGGGGAAAACTGTCGGCTACTCTCTTGGGGGAACAACCCACTGAGGGAGGACAGATCAAACAGATAGATTCTGCAATAAACCACTCCGCTTGGGGAGAATATACATAGCAAACTGATCACAACAAGTAGATTCTGCAATAAACCACTCTAACGGGGATTACAAACAGTCAGGAAATCAAATCCGTTCACTGGAGGCAAAAGCCATCATCCGACCGTACGGGGATTGAAGGAGCAATCAACAGGCGAAACTGCCACAACAAACAACTGCAGACTAAGCTGAGGAAAAGATGGTTGCAATACTGGGATGTCAACCCAAATCAAAACCGCTCAGGAAAATAAATCCTGCTCTGCTGGAGAGACATAAGCACTCTGATGGAGAGATAGCAACAATTCCGCAGACGACTTCGCCGGGGAAAAGGTAAAGTACCGGGTATCAAACCACTGACTTACCAAGTCTTCAAAAGAAAACAAACGTGCTGAGGAAACAGACAAATCCTACTGGCACACTGCACGGGGAAAAGCGGTAACAACTCCACTTGCAACCCTGGTGGGGATATTAATAACAGCTCTACTCGCAACTCCGAGGGGAGTACCAATCAATCAGTTACACTCATGACTGTGCTGAGGAGGCAAATAAAGTCTGGGGTTATGACCCACTGGAGAAAGTGACGGGGCACCAAGATGATAAACCATCAACCACCGAAACTTCTAAATAAAATACCCATGCTGGGAAAAACTGCTGCTGGAGAAAACGAAGTCTTCAACAACAAAACACTTGCGACTGTACTGGGGAACAACCCCAACAAGGATTTGAAGAAAGAAGATACCACCAAACCAGGAATATGAACCAATGTCTTACCTGTTGGGAATCATGCCACCCTCGGGAGAGCACTGAGATATTCTTGAGTATCCTTTCAATCTTGTGAATGTTCACTTTGTTTAAACAAAAATTTTGAAAAATTAATTTGTTTAAAACAATGACATTTTATCAATTTAAAACATGCAAAACATTTGTTGAATTGAAACAAATAAGAGTGCAAATAATTGGATAAAAAGCTCAAATTGATTTGATAGAATGGTAGTCTGCAAATGGCAAGACTCCATAGATCTGTACAAATTTGAAATCAGTGATATATATTGGAAGAGGGCTACATTGAACATAATGATCCTTTCTCTACCAATTTGAATCTCGATGTATCCGAAGCTTCAGTTGACGACGAATCGAGAATCTTCTGACGAAATGACGACTGATGAACAGAAAGTCTTGTCAGGATGCAGTTACTTGCCAAATCCCTAATTTTTGCCTAGATTGCCCCAGAGTGAGGTACTCAATCTAGCGGGATGCAAATATTCTTTTTTTTTCAAGTCTCTAATTTTTGCCTGGATTTCCCTTGCGGGTTCTCCACCGAGACGCTCGTTTTTGCCTAAGCCGCCCTTTCGGGTTTTCAACTTAGCGAGCTATTCTGTTTTTTCATTCTTTTTTTTTTTTCATTTGCATATACTTTTTTTTTTTAGGCAAAGTATCTCTTAACTGCATCTGAATTCACAGGACGAGTGAAATCCTCCCCATCCATTGTTGTAAGCATCAAAGCACCGCCTGAAAAGGCTCTCTTAACAACATATGGACCCTCGTAGTTTGGAGTCCACTTGCCCCTGGAATCGGGCGCGAAAGACAAAACTTTCTTGAGCACAAGGTCACCTTCTCGGAACACACGAGGCTTGACCTTCTTGTCGAATGCTTTCTTCATTCTCTGTTGATATAGCTGACCATGGCACATGGCAGTTAATCGCTTCTCTTCAATTAAATTCAACTGGTCATAACGACTCTGAATCCATTCAGCATCAGTCAACTTGGCTTCCATCAAGACTCGCATTGATGGGATCTCCACCTCTACTGGGAGAACGGCTTCCATGCCATAAACAAGAGAGAAAGGGGTTGCCCCTGTTGAAGTGCGTACAGACGTACGATATCCATGCAAAGCAAATGGCAGCATCTCATGCCAATCTTTGTACGTGACAGTCATCTTCTGGATAATCCTCTTGATATTCTTGTTAGCAGCTTCAACAGCCCCATTCATCTTAGGTCTGTAAGGAGAGGAATTATGGTGTGCAATCTTGAATTCAGCGCACAACTCATCCATCATCTTGTTATTCAGATTGGATCCATTATCAGTAATGATCCTCTCTGGCACACCATAACGGCAAATCAGCTGGTTCTTGATAAACTTCACAACCACCTGTCTGGTTACATTCGCGTATGAAGCGGCTTCGACCCATTTGGTGAAGTAATCAATTGCTACGAGAATAAAGCGATGTCCGTTGGACGCTTTCGGCTCAATCATACCGATCATGTCGATTCCCCACATAGAGAAAGGCCATGGTGATGAAATCACATTCAGGAGTGTCGGAGGAATATGAATCTTATCCGCATAAATTTGACACTTGTGACATTTCTTCACATACTTGCAACAGTCAGACTCCATTGTCAGCCAATAGTAGCCTGCTCTCAACATCTTCTTAGCCATGGCATGTCCATTGGAATGAGTACCAAATGAACCCTCATGGACCTCAGTCATCAACAGGTTTGCTTCGTGTCTATCCACGCATCTGAGCAAAACCATATCAAAATTTCTCTTGTACAGCACTTCACCACTGAGGTAGAAACTGCCTGACAACCTTCTCAAAGTTTTCCTATCTTTCACAGATGCCCCAGGCGGGTAGACCTGGTTCTGGAGGAAATTCTTGATATCAAAATACCAAGGCTTGTCATCTTTCACTTCTTCGATTGCAAATATGTGAGCGGGTCTGTCCAAGCGCATCACAGTAATATTGGGGACATCATTCCACCATCTGACAACAATCATAGAAGCAAGCGTTGCAAGGGCATCTGCCATCCGATTATCCTCTCGAGGAATATGATAAAATTCAACTTCTGTGAAGAAAGTTGAAATTCTCCTTGCATAATCTCTGTACGGGATGAGACTTGGTTGATTTGTCTCCCATTCACCTTTGATCTGATTGACAACCAAAGCTGAATCACCATAGACATCAAGATATTTGATTCTCAAATCAATGCATTCTTCAAGTCCCATAATACAGGCTTCATACTCCGCCATGTTGTTCGTGCATTTGAAGGTTAGCCTTGCTGTAAACGGAATGTGCGATCCCTGGGGATTAACAATTACTGCCCCAATTCCATTTCCATATTGATTAACAGCGCCATCAAACACCATCGTCCATCTGGAACCAGGTTCTGGACCTTCATCAAGTGTAGGCTCATCGCAATCTTTCATCTTCAAATACAGAATTTCCTCATCAGGGAAGTCATACTGAACAGACTGATGATCTTCAATTGGCTGGTGCGCTAGATGGTCAGCCAAGATACTACCTTTGATAGCTTTCTGAGCTCGATACTCAATATCATACTCAGATAACAACATCTGCCAACGGGCAATCCTCCCAGTTAAAGCAGGCTTCTCGAAGATATACTTAATTGGATCCATTCTGGATATCAACCAAGTTGTATGATTAATCATGTACTGGCGCAAACGCTTAGCTGCCCAAGCTAAAGCACAGCACGTCTTCTCAAGCATAGAGTACCGAGACTCACAATCAGTAAACTTCTTACTGAGGTAGTAGATAGCAAACTCCTTCTTCCCTGATTCATCTTGTTGACCGAGTACACAACCCATCGAGTCTTCAAGAACTGTTAAGTACATAATCAGAGGTCTTCCTTCTACTGGCGGAGACAAAATCGGAGGTTCAGACAGATAATCTTTGATACTGTCGAAAGCTTTCTGGCAATCCTCGGTCCAATCATGAGACTGATCTTTCCGGAGGAGCTTGAATATCGGCGCACATGTGGCAGTCATGTGGGATATAAATCTGGAAATGTAGTTCAAGCGGCCAAGAAAACCTCGGACTTGCTTCTCAGTTTTGGGTGCGGGCATCTCTTGTATTGCTTTGACCTTTGCAGGATCAACCTCAATACCTCTTTCACTTACCACAAAACCCAACAACTTTCCGGAACGGACTCCAAAAGTACATTTGTTCGGATTCAGACGAAGCTGGAATTTCCTCAAACGCTGAAAAAGCTTCAACAAATGCTCAATATGCTCAACTTCCGTTCGGGACTTAGCAATCATATCATCAACATAGACTTCTATCTCCTTGTGCATCATATCATGAAACAAGGTAGTCATAGCTCGTTGATACGTGGCTCCGGCGTTCTTCAAACCGAAGGGCATCACTCGATAACAGAATGTTCCCCAAGGTGTGATGAATGTTGTCTTCTCCATATCCTCTGGTGCCATCTTGATTTGATTATATCCGGAAAATCCGTCCATAAAGGAAAAGACTTTGAATTTAGCTGTATTGTCTACCAACATGTCAATGTGTGGTAGAGGAAAATCATCTTTTGGGCTAGCTTTATTCAAATCTCTGTAATCAACGCACATACGGACTTTTCCGTCCTTCTTAGGAACAGGCACAATATTGGCCACCCATAGAGGATATGTCGAAGTCACCAGAAACCCCGCATCAATTTGCTTCTGAACTTCCTCTTTGATCTTCACTGCCATATCTGGATGAGTTCTTCTGAGCTTCTGCTTCACAGGCACGCACTCAGGCTTCAAAGGCAGGAAATGTTGCACAATATCTGTATCTAAACCCGGCATGTCTTCATAGGACCAAGCAAAGATATCTGAATATTCTCGTAGCAAGCTGATCAAATCTTCTTTAACAGACTCTTCAAGAAGTGCCCCAATCTTCACCAGGCGCTCACAATCTTCAGATCCCAAGTTGACTGTTTCCAAGTCTTCGAGATGCGGCTGAATGATCTTCTCTTCGTGCTCAAGGAGACGGGTGATCTCATCAGGAATCTCTTCAACGTCATCTTCTTCTGCCTCAAATACAGGGAATTCAAAGTTGGGAGATGGCGTTGGATCATTATATTCAATGGGTTTTAGGATCAACCTGCATAATGATTTTGGTTAAGAAAAAACTTCAGCATTTAAACGAGCAAATCATTATGCAGATGAAAAATGTTGCTTTGATAGCTTTTATTTTTGTTTTTATGGTTTTTTGTGATCACTGATTTCATAAAGAAAAGCAAAAAGTGAAAACAAAGGAAAAACAAATGTTTTGACAATGCAAAAATTGAATGAAAATATCATTGTATATATGCTTTGCCAACAATGTCATCACTTCTCCTTTTGGCATGGGAGAAGGGTTTTAAACAAAATGAACAATTACTCTGATCTATGGATAACTGTAGGAACATCCACAGCGACCCAATTGTGGCAGACACCACCAGGAATAACAAAATTGTTCATATCTTCTACGTCTTCTTCTTCAATGATAGCAGCAGCTTCCTCTTCTGCAGGTTGATCAGCATGGATGAATCCTCCACTGGTGAACAGACCTTGCTCATTGCATGCCCCAGAACCATAGCCAATGCCAGCCCGGGATCGGTTATCTTCAAGTTCAAGCACTTTCCCTAATCCAGCGACTGCACCACATTCAATGGCCAGCTTAGCATCACGGTAGGAAGTGAATGAAGGAGACTTCTTCTCGATTGGTTTATCAATAGATAAAGCTTGAAACTGAGTTCCAACTTCATCCTCTGCATCAATGTACGAGAAAGAAGATAAGTTACTGACCAGGAGAGCCTTTTCTCCCCCTACTACAACCAATTTCTTGTTTTTCACAAACTTCAACTTTTGGTGTAGGGTGGATGTCACGGCGCCAGCCTCGTGAATCCATGGTCTGCCCAAGAGACAGCTGTATGATGGGTGAATATCCATTACTTGAAAAGTGATCTGGAAATCACTTGGTCCAATCTTGATTGGGAGATCAACTTCCCCAATCACGGTCTTACGCGACCCATCAAAAGCTTTAACAACAACCCCACTCTGCCTCATAGGAGGACCTTGATACGACAAACGAGAGAGTGTGGATTTCGGCAATACATTAAGGGACGATCCAGTGTCCACCAGTACATTGGACATTGCATCAGATTTGCAATTCATAGAGATATGTAAAGCCATGTTGTGGTCTCTTCCCTCCTCAGGGAGATCAGCGTCACAAAAGCTCAAAGTGTTGCAAGCGGTAATGTTTGCAACAATGCTATCAAATTGTTCAAGGGTGACGTCGTGATCGACATACGCCAGTCCAAGACTTTCTGAAGAGATTCCCTATGGGTTCTGAATTCAGCAATAGAGAAAGAATGGAGATCTTGGAGGGCGTGTGTAGAAGCTGGTCTACAATATTATACTCACTCTTTCTGATGAGCCTCAGCATCTCATCAGATTCTTCATCAACAATGCCACTCGGGCCATCTGAAGAAACAGGAGTCTTTTGTACAGACGAGGAGGGTTTGGCAACATCAAGTGCCGGATTCTGAACATTCACAGCATTCCCTACAGGGCGCTCAACAGATTCAGAAGAAACAGCGGAGCTTTGGCAGGTGCGGAAAACACACGACCACTGCGGGTCAATCCACTAACATCAGCGATAGTGGTAACAGAAGTAGACGGCAGAGGAACCTCGACCCCATCCTGGACAGCCACATGATTGTACCGGAACGGTACGGCTTTATCAGATGAATACGGCACAGGGCCAGCTGGTTTGATGATCAAAGCAGGGGATGCCTTAGGCTTGTTGCTATTATAGCGAATAACAACGGGATCAGGCAATTTGAACACCGGGGAGATAACACTCACTTCGGGCTCAACAACATCCACATTGCGATTCTGGAGAATCTCAATGGTACCTTCATTCAACATCATCTGAAGCTCTCGACGGACCTGATCACAACCCAAGCGGTTAACAGAACAGACACGGCACTGGTCGTGGTTATGCTCCAAATAACTGTGCTGACACAGCATTTTATGTAAATCAACCAACGATTGCCGGATATGACTGATGTACTTAACCTTGTACTTCCCAAGGTCTTCCTGGATCATATTCACGGATTTCCCATGCGAAGGCAATGGGTTCCTGGTGACATTAGGGTTTGAGTCTTCAAAACTCAGAATTCCGCTTCTCATGAGGTCTTGAACCTTACTCTTCAGCGGGAAACAGTTCTCTACATTGTGGCCCGGAGCACCGGAATGGTAGGCACAATGCTGGTCTGGTTTGTACCACCATTGCGGGTTTGCAGGAATAGCAGGAGGATCCCTGGGAGAAACCAACTTCCTCTCCAACAAGGAGGGATAAAGCTCTGTATATGTCATCGGAATCGGGTCGAAGCTGACCTTCTTCCTATCATAGTTCACATTTGCTTGGTTGGTTGTACTTCCACGAGGCTGGTAAGCCTGTTGCTGTGGACGTTGCTGTTGCTGTTGATATTGCGGTTGCGGATACTGCTGCTGATGCTGATATTGCTGAGCATTATCCTTGAATACAGGCGCCACACTAGCTACCTGGTGCTGATGTTTGGAATGATGTGCAGGCTTCCTCTGAACAGAGGGTCTTCGATGCTTGGGCTGAGACTGCACAGCATGAGCTTCACCTTCTTTCCTCTTAAACGCTCCATACCGCTTAGAGGAAGAACCATCATCTTTAGACAACCGTCCTTCGCGGACACCTTCTTCAAGACGCATCCCCATGTTCACCATCTCGGTGAAATCAGAGGGAGCGCTGGCCACCATTCTCTCATAATAGAATGACCCAAGAGTCTTCAGAAAGATCTTGGTCATCTCTTTCTCCTCTAATGGTGGAGTGATTTGAGCTGCCAGCTCACGCCATCTCTGGGCGTACTCCTTGAACGTCTCTTTGTCCTTTTGTGACATAGACCTGAGTTGATCTCTGTCAGGCGCCATGTCAACGTTGTATTTATATTGCTTGACGAAAGCTTCGCCAAGGTCATTGAAAGAGCGGATGTTGACGCTGTCCAGGCTCATGTACCAACGGAGGGCAGCACCAGACAAACTGTCTTGGAAATAGTGGATCAAGAGTTGATCGTTGTCTGTCTGCGTGGACATCTTTCTGGCATACATGACCAAGTGCGCCAAAGGACAAGTGTTCCCTTTATATTTTTCAAAGTCTGGGACCTTGAATTTGACTGGTATTTTCACACCGGGAACTAGACAAAGTTCGGCTGCTGACTTGCCGAAGAGATCTTTGCCTCTAAGAGTTCTCAATTCCTTTCTCAGCTCAAGGAATTGATCGTTCATTGCATCCATCTTCTCATGTACATCTGAGCCCTCAGACGCTTCAGAGTGATAAATGGTGTCGTCTACCCTCGGCATGGTATGCACGACAGGAGGAACAGGAATAGGGACCGGGCTAGATGCCGGCATTTGAGCAAAGGTAGGAGCTGGCAGATCAGGCATGAAGCCAGGGGGCATCCCCCAAGGAAAACCGGGAGGCATGGCATTTGGCTGCTGGGCACTAACAGGCACCGACGAAGTAGCTATCTCAGAGATAACCGTCCGCTGAACGGGAGTTGCTGGCTGTTGAGGAGCAGGCTGATTCTGGGCAGCAAGAAGTTGCTCCATCAATGCGCCAAGTCTGGCGACTTCATCTCTCAAACTCTGATTCTCTTGTTCTAATTGCTCCATAATCCTTGCAGAGTTGACTCGCGTATAATACCGGTGAGTCAGCTTGTCTTCAAAATAAATGAAGAGCAGATGTTAGAACCGGAAGACCAGAAAAATGGGTACCTGTTTATGCAGGAATGATGCATGAAATGCTTGTGCAAATGCTTTATTTTCAAGGAACCATTAGGGTTTTGTTTGCAATATTTCGAATATTTAAACATTTTATTTGCTCATGGAAAATATTTCTTTTAATATATCAAAGCAAAGAAGTACAGCATTTTTGAATTCATTACAAAGAGGAAAGGCAAATGACATCCTATGGATCCCTATTAGCTCGGGATGCTGGGAGACGAGAAGTGTACAACTTCTTGATCTCTCTCTCATAGGCAGCCTCCATATCAGCTTTCTCCTTTGCAAGTTGATCATACTTCCTTTTCCAGAATTTGGAAGACTGAGGAAGCAGAGAAGTCCAAGTGTCGTTCGGATCGTCGATCACTCGGTGCTCGAGAAATTCAATCATATCATCTTTCTCCTTGAGCTGCTGCAGCAATTCCTCTCTCTCGCGGATCCAGGCACGCGAAAGGTCTTCTTCTCTCAACTCCTCTACACGTTGGGTAGGGGGGGTTGAAGGCCCAGCCACATCCAACAGTGTAGGTCTCGGATGATCATATGGCATCAGGTAGGTAGCAGCCCTCTGTCTGACCCAAGAGGTGTATGGCTCCAAAGCAATGCAGTTCTTTGGACCCAATTCATTCCTACTCTTTATGCGAACATTGCGCCAAGCGCGGACGAATCTGGCTTTCAGGCCTTGGGGATCTTTACCCTCCTGAAAGAACACACCTTCTAACAGAATGCTATGGGGTTTATCCTTTAGGGGGAACCCAAGCTGACGACGTGCAAGCGTAGGGTTGTAGGTAATCCCACCACATGTACCAAGAAGAGGCACATTAGGGAATTCACCACAAGAATTGATGATCTGGACGGTATCATACACGCGATCATACCAGGTGATATCATCATTGGTGAGAGACATGAGTCTCTGGGACCACCGTAGACATCCCTTGTTCTCCTTGAAAGCAACTGTCTGCGGCAAGTGCGAAATAAACCACTTGTACAGCAGGGGTAAACAGCAGACAATAACTCCTCCATTCTTCATATTCCTCAGATGCATGGAGACATATGCATCACCCAACAAGGTCGGAACTGGATTAAGAACTGAAAAGATCCTAATGGCATTCATGTCGACGAACTTGTCAAAGTTGGGAAACAGCACCAATCCATAGATAAGCAATACGAATAGAGCCTCAAAGGCATCCTCACTCATGGCCTTCCCATAGAAAGTGGCTTGAGCAATGAGGAACTCGGAAGGAAAACCCTGAATTCCGCCTTTGGTAGTCAAATTAGCTCTAATCAGATCTTCATCTATGTGCAACAGATTGGAAATCTCTCGAGCAGATGGAATACTCTCTAAGCCACTGAACGGCACTTGATCCAGAATAGGAATCCCAATAAGGTGAGAGTATTCTTCCAAAGTCGGCAACAACTGGAAGTCCGGAAATAAGAAGCAATGATAGAGCGGATCATAGAACTGAGCAAGAGTGCTCATCAATCCCTCATCCACTTGAGTAGTCAGCAACGGCAGAAGCTTCCCATAGCGAGCTTTGAAACCCAAGGGATCTAATACATATGATGTCAGATTCCTTAACTCTTTGACATCAGGCCGCTTAAAGCTGTACTTCTTTGTATGCCTTTTTGGTCTTTCCATGTCTGAAAATTTTGCAAATAACCCTTTAAGTTCCTTGAAAATTTCTTCTTTTGATGACATGAATGCGGATGAATGCGTGAATGCATGAATGCAACAAACACACTCAAGGATCAAACAAAGCACACCAAACAAAGGTCGTGGGAAAGCTCTATGTATCCCTAATATCAATCATCCATTTTGGTGGATTTAGGTTTTCACCTTATCGACACCCAAGTTCCATTGATATTAACGGTACATGAACCGGCTCTAACATTCTTAATATCAACCAGCCGCTTTGATGGATTTAGGTTTTGCACCTGATCCGGGATCCATTGATATTAACAATGTTTGAACGACTCAACCACGAATCACGGGTTTGTTGAGAGTCACGAGCATGGAGTCTCGGTTAAGAACCACCCAAAGGGAGTGTACTAGGGTTTAAACCTGCCAGACATGTTCTATCAGAGGTTCCCATAATCATCGTTCCATCTTTCGAATATTATCGGAGGAACGAATACTCGTATTCCAAGAATATTCTCAAGAGAAACTCTTATGAGTGTAGTATCGCGTAACAATCGTATCAGAACTGACATCTGAACGACCTCCGCACTACGGTCCTAAAAATAGGCCAAGATGGGTTTGGTAAACTAAGGTCCTTGGCTTCTGCGGAACATGATTGAAAGAATAATGCCTAACCACAAATAACTTGTGTGACATTATTAGTTCAACATGACCTCCACCAAGTGAATGGACTCGCAAGTCAACTGGCTAAGGACTACTCCACACCAGTCGACAAGACTATGCCATTCTCCTATCCTAGAGTGCACTCGAGTTCGGGTACAGAACTCATCTCACAGATCACCAAAGCACACAGCAAATGTATATCAAGCAATTCACACATTACAATCAATACAGTCATTCCAAATTGTACAAAAATATGTCAGATGAAGAATAATAACATATATCACAACAAGGGTGAAAAGTAGGCAATACAACCAGGGATTCGATAGATCTCCCCAGCAGAGTCGCCACTTTTCTGTAGCGGTGTATTCGTCGCTATATGATCTATCGATTAAATCATAAGCTATGAGATACATGAAAAATTTCGAGTCGCCACCGCACTTTTATTTATCCAAAGGATTGGCTAAAAAGCGAACAAAAGCCTAAGAAGTTTTACACGTAGAAAACTAATAAAAAGATCAGAGATTCTGGGTAAGGGGTAAATTACGCAATGGGAAGGTGTTAGGCACCCACTACGTCCTAGGTACTCCTAGGGAGCCCTTTTCACACTTGTTATGCTAAATTATTATTTATTATGACAAAGGATTGTGCAAACATGATTGGGATGGTAAGAAAAGAATATACAATTTTATTATTATTGGGTTCGAACGGATGAACCCGTTGCCTACGTACCTTCCATCAAAGGTAAGGATCAGAACGCCGTAGTTCGGCTAAAAGATTTCCAAAAGTGGGTTAGGTTCAATTTTAAACACAAACCCTAGGTCTTACGTTATCCACGGGAGAAAACTCAACCTTATACAAACAACAACGTCCACCATGTGAGAACAGCTTCAACTTGCCAGAGAGGGGTTAACCCTATAATAGGCAAGGAAGGCTTACAATTCAATCACTAAAGACAGAAGGCGAGATTAACATCAACCACTAAGATAAATCAAACCTATAGCTCATGTATGAAAAGATTAATGGACAAAGCCAAAACAAGTGAATGAGTGAAGTTACTGATTATGATTATGAAAATGGAGTCAAAGTATGATTAAGATCAATTCAAATAAGTATTAAGAAATGAAGTTTTGAAAAAAAGTCAAGGACTTGAGTCCAGGTTTTTAGTTAGAAAACATGAAGATGTTTGCACAACACTTATGTCAAGTTTGAAATCAAAGTGTGAAAAGTCTAGGACATAATGAATGATGAATGGATGAAGGATGGATAGTAAAACTTCTTAGAAGGTTCACTTCTTGAAATCATATAGCAGATGATTCAAGTGTGTCCTTTGGAATAGCAATTAATAATAATAAACAAGCAAAGAAAGACGGATATCGGATGCCAATCAATGGTCTTATACCAATCTCCTAAAACAAAATGGGATATCAGAAGCCACTCAATGGTCTTACACTAATCTCCTCAAAAGAAAAACAAAGATGAAACATGGAAGTCAACTGCCAATTTATCTGGGCTTAGGTTAACTCCACAGTATGCTCACAGGAAATCCAATGCCACATCACAGGGACTTACAATGGATCCTCACATACAAGTACAGAAGCAACAATATGATCACAGGAATGCAAATGCCAACTTACAGGGACTTATAATTGCAACCTCTCCCACAAACAGATGAACAAACTATGATCACAGGAAAGCAGATGCCAACTTACAGGGACTTATAACTGTATCCTCACATACAAATCAAACAGATCAAATTATGATCACAGGAAAGCAGATGCCAACTTACAGGGACTTATAACTGCGACCTCACATACAAACACACAGATCAAACCATGATCACAGGATAACAGATGCCAACTTACAGGGACTTATAACTGTATCCTCACATACACACAGATAAACAGAAGATATGAGTGACCAATGAGGTCTTACACTCTATCCTTCCATATCACAGGAGCAAATGCCAAAGCAATGGACTTACAATTGTCCTCAATGGGCAAACAACAATGATAACATCACAAAACAAATGAGATGATCATGCCTTAATGGCAATTGATGATGATGATAAATGCATAGCATACAGGCAAACAAATGCATATGAAGCAATCAATCAATCAATGAATAGCAAACAGCACACTCTATAGCCAAACAATGGGGGCTCACACAAGAGGGTTTGACTTTGAAAGTTTACTGTAATGGGTGAAGGTTGCTCTTAACCTGGCCATTAAGGGGCTCAGGTGAAGCAGATGAAAAGGAAATGAGGGGTGTGCCTCATTGCTTCTATCTCAAATCAGAGAGAGCATCAAAGAAAGTGTGGGAGTTCAGAAAGTAGGAACTCTCTCCACATTATTGACTCGATTAGATCTTGGGTTTTTATCTCATTGCTTCAACCAGGTACTGGGAGCAAAGAGAGGACACACTGAATAGTGGGGGGTAGATTGCATATCCCTACCTTCCACCAATTGCCTTACTTGAAGGACTTTTCCTGCTTGGGACAAATATAAACAAACACAGGCATTGCCTCTTAAGGAGGACTTCAGACAGTTTGCCCGGTCAAATAACAGACCGGGTCTCCAGACTACATGAAGAAAAAGTAATTATACCTCAAAGCAAATGCTATAAAGCAAAGCAAGCAAGTAAGTTCAAAGAACTTAGGCAACTAAAGCACCTGAAAAGAGTCAAACTCATTAGTAAACAAGTCAACAATCAAAAGCAAAAGAAAATGAACCAATAGTCACACAGAAGGACCAATTGTGCAAGGCACAAAGACTCAAGCATATGAGTCACCTACAAAACAAGTGGTTAGCACATGATAAACAAACCAACTCAATCAAAATTGAAAGATCTTTGGGGCATTGGTGCTCAACCTGAAACAAACAGCTCAATTGTAAGCTCAGAAGACCACTAGGACTAGCCTAGGGTCGAAGATGAAAGAAAAAGGCCAAGGCAGCAAGCAATATTCAATCAAAGTCAACTCCAATCATGTAAGAAGCAAATACAATTGGATTCAAACTTACATCATGCATCAAGGTCATTTCATATGCAAAAGGATGCAAAGCATGGCAAAAGAAGCATACAAAAGTCAACAGCAAAGACTTCATTCAAAAGTCAACTCAAACATTTTCAAAAATTATGAAATAAATCACACTCAATCCTAACATCTAACATGGTATACATGTAAAATTTCATGGCATTTGGATGAGAGGAAGGCAGTCAATGAAATTCATGAAGTCAAATCAAATTCAAGCAAGCATGGTGAAAGTCAACAAGCATAGGTCAACTTCAAAAAATCATATCAATTTGAAAACAGAAGATAAATGAATGAGATTAACATCAATGCAAAGCTTGAGATGTCTAGTTATCACATATGAAATTTCATGATCATACAATAAGATTTGAGAATTTCACAAAGGATTTGGCAAGGCATAGCACAAAAAGTCAACAAATGACCAAGTATGGAAGAAAATTCACAATTAAATGGAAAACAGCATGATTAATTCCAAGAAAATTCATACATCAATTAGACATACAAGGGATCATTCATGCAAAATTTCAAGTGATTTGGATAAGGGGAAGCATGTGAACAAAAATCATACATTCGCATATCATTGGTGTGACACAAATTGTCACACCCTAATTCAAAAATTCATATCTATCAAACCACAAATGAGAAATCCACAAACTTTATATGGAAATGAAGATCAATGTGTCTAGTTTTACCACAAAAAATTTCAAAGGCAATGGATGCAATATGACAATTTCACAATTGGAATGGCACAAGGTATTGTTTTGGCATACATGTCAAGAAAGTAATTATCAATTAAAATCCAGCCAATGGAAAAATCATTAAAATTCATAATTAAATACTAGACTCAATTGTGAACATCATGGAAAAAGAATCATAATTTTTGGATAAAAAATGAAAGAGCAAATAATTGTGGAATTTTGATGAATAATTGATGAAATATGAACAAACAAGCATGGCAAACAAGGTCAACAATGGCATTGTGGTAATATTTGCCTTCATTTAACGAAACGACATCGTTTCAGGGGCGCCCAGGAAATGTCCTGATTGGCTCGCCCCAATGAAACAGTAACCAAAGCAATAACAAACAAACACCTTCATATTTTCTGGGTTCATGCAGCATTAGGGTTTGGCAATTAGCAAGGCAACATGTTCAACTTCATCATCATTCAAACAGCAAAAACAAACAGCAGCAATGGCTCATCATCATTCAAACAGCAAGTAAGCAACAGCAATGTTCATCATCATGAACTTACTCAACAATAAGCATCAAGCAAGCAGCATCAAACCACAACAAAACCAACACAACAAGTGGAAATTCTGGGCAGGGCAAGGTTTCGAAACAGCATGGGATTTCATCACCCTACTTCATCATTATGTCGAAATCAAACAACAGCAACAGGGTTTGAATTTCATGTTCATCAAAATCAACATCAATTTACAGCATGGCTGGCAGCATAACAGTAACGACATGTTCATGCAAATACAACAGTGTTCATGATTATCATGCATTCAGAATTTTCACAAAAATCCCAAAGACCAAAACAAAATATGTACCAATGTTCAGCATGGCAAATGAAGTGAGAAATCATGCAACATCCACACACCCATACATCAAACACAAATCATGCAAGTTGCTGACCAAGTTCATAAAGTTTAAGAAACAGCAGGGCATATGCAGCAAGGCAACATCAGTGGTAGGGTTTTAGGAATAGGGCAATTACAGCTAATACCAACAAATAGGCAGCAAGGTTTAGCATGGTATCAAGGTAGGTTCATGAAATAACATGCAACATTGAACAACCAAACATAAGCAGAACCAACAATGATCATGACCTATGAAACACCATTAACATGTGCATTAGCTAGCAACACACATAATCATGAGTTCATGTACTGGGCAGAGTTATGATTGTGTAACAGCAGCAGGCATTAACAGCATGGCAGCACATTCATGTTCATTATCATCATGTAATCATCATCATAAAACATTTAAGTAAACAGCATGGTATTCTATCATGGCAATCCTCATGGTAGCTAAACAATCATCACTATACATCGTTAACAACAAACCAACCGAAATCCTGAGAAAAAAAAAAACTGGACAGGGCATGAGTTTGGGCAGCAGTATCATTGAGGTTTTGGCAATGCTCTAGCAAGCACTTAACAAGCATACAACACAGTCATATGGATTTTCCAAACATGTTTCTAAAGTTTTCAAATACTGCAGCAGGGTAATAGCAACATGGTATAGCAGGACATTGGTACAGGAGCATCAATCAATACCAACCAAAACATGAAATTCAAATTTCTGGAAATTAAAACATGTAAAGCTCATGAACAGCAGGGTTCTATGGTTTTGGAAACAACAACATCATGGAATTTCAAGCAAATTTTATGGTTGATCAAAAACAGCACAGTATACATCCAGTTCATGTGTCATCATCATCAAAACAACACACAATGACAATAGCATTAGCACTTATGTAGCATCATGACACTAACACACACAACCTATTTCATGAGGATTTCTTGGCAAACTAAAAAAAAAAAGCAAAACAGCAGCATTCATCATCATGTTCAAGAATCAACTATGAACAAAAATCTCAGAAACAACAGTCAAGCATACAAATAGCAACATCAAACATCACAT
Organism: Lathyrus oleraceus; assembly: GCF_024323335.1. Classification (NCBI taxonomy): domain Eukaryota; kingdom Viridiplantae; phylum Streptophyta; class Magnoliopsida; order Fabales; family Fabaceae; genus Lathyrus; species Lathyrus oleraceus. Next base: position 390,402,119 of record NC_066580.1, read on the forward strand.
AATATAGATATGGTATCCTTTTCCTCTAATTCATCATGATCACACCAAATCGATGGAAAATGCTATTGGACATAAAAAAGGAAAACCAGATTTCTCTCCATATAATTGATCACTTAGCATGATTTAAGTTGTAACATGTTCAGCATACATCTATCTACCCTAAGCATATCATGGCATGGAGAAAAAAAAAATGATTAGAGGGTTTACTTGGTTTTGAAGAACTTATGATGCAGTGCTGTTTTGGTGACTATGAGTGCAAGCAGTTGGAAATCGTGCTTGGTAGTGAAGGATGATGAGAAGCCTTCAGCTCAAGAGTGCTTGGAAGCTTCCAAATCTCATCTTGCCATGACTGGTCCTTCAAAGAGCAGAGTTAGAAAATGACAATCCAGTTGTGATTTGGTGGTTGGAACAAGCTCAATGTTGGTGATAGATGATGGAACAACCAAAGGTAGCTTGAGGGTTTGGAGGATTTGACAGAATTTTGATATCTGGCCAAAATGCAAGAAGAGAGAATATCTGTTTTTCTGTGTGGTAGGCTGCAAAAACTAGGGTTAGAAAAATGCAGAAAATCCACTTATATACCACTGTTTAACAATGCTTAATCAATGCCTAAGCTTGCTTAGGTTAAAAGAAGGCAATTGCACATTTGCTAATTTGGTCAAGTGTATAGTGGAGGTGTGAATTTGGCATGGTTTTGGGCCTCAAGACAGGCTGTGTACAGACTACATGTTTGCTGTTTTATGGCTGCACATGAATTGCTGTATGTGTTTTGCTTATGTACTTCCATTTGCAACATTGCCAAATTTGTGTTTTTGGAAATGGAGGTGTATTTGTCTGCACGAATTTGGGCTTGAAAGGCTGCAAATGACCAGCACAAATGCTGTTTTTGGTCTGCTAAAGGAATGCTGTACTTGCTTTTGCTCTTTTCCAACCAATTGCTAAAATTGCCAAGATTGTACTATGGTCCAAAATGGTGGTAAAATGGTGATGTGATGATGATTTTAGGCTTTGAGCAAATCAAAAATAATATATGAAGCATTTCCCAATTGGCAAAAATGAGAAAAAAGTCCTAAATCAAAAAGTCAACTGTGAGTCAAACTTTGATTTTAAATGCAAAAGGTCCAAAAATGCCATTTTGAATGGTAAGGTTTTAGGTCATGAAATTTATATTTTTGGAAAGAGGATGAAAAATGTGATGTGTAGGAAAAAACCCCACCAAATTTGGCCTTATGGTTTGAAAGATATGGCTTGTTGAAGTTCAAAAATTGGTGAAAATGATTTGATCATATCTTGACAACCACACATGGGATTTTGATGTTCTTGGACTTTTTGAAAATGGGAGAACAAGATCTTCAACTTTCATGTTGGGCAAAAATTCATTTGAAGCTTGTATCATGATGTAAGTTTAAGATCAAGAAGTTTCCATTTTTGGCAGTTGAAATTACAGGTCCACTTTCTATTTCTGGAAAATTTCTGATTGGCTTGATTTTCTTCCATGATGAGGTTGAACATGATATATGAGGCTTATACAAGCATGAATGAACTCCTTCAGATCAATTCTATCCATCAAATTTCTGATTAAATCAACTGTTGACCAAGTTTGACTTTTCTAGGGTTTTGGACTGATTGATGCACTTCTGATGAATTCCAAACCCTAATTCCTTGAGAACTTGTCTTCAAATGATGTTTCAAGATGTATGAACTTGTGATTATTGATCATGATGCCCAAATTCCACAAGAATGGCCATCATCCATTGCTTTGACTGATCAATGACTGACTTTGACCTAATTGCTGATGATTGCTTCCACTGCAAGCAACAAGGTTAAACAGACAATATTTTTGTACTTTTTGAATGATAAACATATGAAAGCAAAGATATACAAATGCAAAGTATGCTTGGTGATCAAGAAACAAACCCACAAGGCAAATCAACCCACTAGGAGGGAAGCAAAGGCATGCAATGATCCTTGAGGTTATGATATGAATGATATGGGCCATGAGGGATCTTAGGGCCCAAAATTGGGGTCTTACACCAACGAGCAACGCGTCCGGTGAGAGCTGGTTTCTCAAAGATGTACTTCACTGGATCCATCTTAGAAATCAATAAGGTAGTATGGTTCAACATATACTGCCTCAGTCGGCGAGCAGCCCAGGCCAAAGCACAGCAAGTTTTCTCGAGCAGTGAATATCTTGTTTCACAGTCGGTAAACTTTTTGCTAAGGTAGTATATGGCATGCTCTTTTCGACCAGACTCGTCATGCTGTCCCAATACACACCCCATCGAGTTCTCAGTCACTGACAGGTACATTATCAGAGGTCTCCCTGGAACTGGAGGTATAAGGATTGGAGGTTTCTGTAAATACTCCTTTATCTTGTCAAAAGCTTTCTGACAGTCATCATTCCACCTGATTGCTTGATTCTTTCTGAGCAGTTTGAAAATTGGTTCACATGTGGCAGTTAGGTGAGATATGAACCTTGAAATGTAGTTCAACCTCCCTAAAAACCCACGGACTTGCTTCTCCGTTTTCGGTTCAGGCATCTCTTGAATAGCTTTGACTTTCGCTGGATCAACCTCAATCCCTTTTTCACTGACAATGAAGCCTAACAGCTTCCCTGATCTCACCCCAAACGTACACTTGTTCGGATTCAACCTCAGCTTGAACTTCCTCAACCGGTCAAACAGCTTCTGCAAATTAACCAGGTGCTCCTCTTCTGTCTGCGACTTCGCAATCATATCATCTACGTATACTTCAATTTCTTTGTGCATCATGTCATGAAAGAGAGTCGTCATTGCCCTCTGATAGGTAGCACCAGCATTCTTTAGCCCAAATGGCATCACCTTATAGCAGAACGTGCCCCAAGGTGTAATGAATGTCGTCTTTTCCATGTCCTCTGGCGCCATCTTGATCTGATTATATCCAGAGAAACCATCCATGAAAGAGAATACCGAGGATTGAGCCGTATTATCAACCAATACATCAATGTGAGGTAATGGGAAATCATCTTTCGGACTCGCTCTATTCAAATCCCGGTAATCGACACACATTCTGACTTTACCATCCTTCTTCGGCACAGGAACGATGTTGGCCACCCACGGGGGATAACTTGTAACAGCCAAAAAACCTGCATCCCACTGCTTCTGAACCTCTTCCTTGATCTTAGTTACCATGTCAGGACTCGTTCTACGAAGCTTCTTCTTGACCGAAGGACATCCTTCTCTAAGAGGTAATCGATGCACCACAATGTCTGTATCCAACCCAAGCATATCTTGATATGACCAGGCGAATATCTCCACATATTCTCTCAGCATCTCAATCAGCCTCCTCTTGACAGAGTCCTCTAAAGCAGCCCCAATCTTGATTTCTCTTTTGGCGTCCTCAGTACCCAAATTAACAACCTCCAACTCCTCCTGATGAGGTTGGATGACCCTTTCCTCCTGCTTCAGCAATCTGACCAATTCTGCAGGAAGTTCACAGTCTTCCTCACTCTCCTCTTCAGCTTGGTAGATGGGATTGTCGAAATCATACTGAGCCATAACAGAACTGTTCATAGTGAATGCCATAAGATCGCTTCTGCATGTTTAATGCTTTGTTTTAGAAAAAGAGTTCAATAAAGTCACAAAAAACAAAAACATTGCCATTTTTATTATTTTGAAAAAAGATGAAAACAAAAAATAGAAAGACAGGGATCACAAAGTTCGATTTCAAAAAATGTCCTTCATTAATGATAATCATTAAAACATGATGAGGCCCTACAATGAATCACTACGCCTTGGGCAGTTCGTAGGATTTTCATGCAAAATGACAAAACAACAGAAAATTACTCTGTCTGAAGAGTAACTTGGACCACTTCTTCAGCCGTCCAGTTGTTGATAGACCCCCCTGGTGCACACGGGCGAACCCAGTTGTCCAGATCACAATCACTGTCGCAGTCTTCACTACCGGTTGCAGAGACGTCGCCATGATTCATCAGCCCAGCGCTGGTAAAAGTACTCGGACCCGCTTGACCATTCTGCTCTGCTTGGAGAGGCTCATAACCAACGCCAAATTTGTCTTCTTTAACAGGCAAATACACCATCTTGCCCCAGCCTTCAGCTTTGCCAGAATTAACAACCTCCTTAGCCTGCTTGTAAGAAGTAATTGAAGCACCTGGCTTCCTCTGCTCAGCGTACGCCACTTTCTCAAGAGCCACAGTCTCAAACGCCTGACATAAGGTTTCGTGGATCTCGCCATCCACCTCAACATACTTGAACGAGGATAGATGACTCACCAAAATCTCTTCTTCACCGCACACAGTCACAATCTGACCGTTCCAGACATACTTGAGCTTTTGATGGAGAGTCGACGAGACTGCCCCTGCTGCATGAATCCATGGACGCCCCAATAAACAACTATAGGCGGGCTGGATGTCCATAACATAGAAGATGATATCGAATACCTCAAGACCTATCTTCACAGGCAAGGTAACTTCCCCACATACAGAACGTTTGGATCCGTCGAAAGCACGAACGATCAGGTCACTGGGAGTAAGCACAAACCCTTCCACATCAATCTTCTTCAGAATCTGCTTAGGCAGCACATTCAGCGACGACCCGGTGTCTACCAATACGTGAGACAACACTGCCCCCTTGCACTCCATGGTGATGTGCAAGGCTTTGTTATGGTTTCGCCCTTCAGGCGTTAAGTCCAGGTTGGTGAATCCTACACCATGCCTGGTGCTCACATTGGCCATCACGCCCTCCAGTTGATTGACAGAAATCTCCTAAGGCACGTAAGCCAGATTCAACATCTTCAACAAGGCATTACGGTGTGCCTCAGAGCACAACAACAGTGAAAGTATAGAAATCTTGGACGGAGTTTGATTCAACTGATCTACAATCTTGTAGTCACTCTTCTTGATTATTTTCATAAACTCCTCCACGTCCTTCTCAAATGACCCCTCGGGCGCTTCCTTCTGGACAGGCTCTTCCTCGACCACAGCTTGCTTACCCTTAGCTTTGGCGAGAGCCTCAGCATTATTGTCCCTCAAAGGCTGCGGTGCGAACAGACGACCGCTTCTGGTAAAACCTCCTGGACCCCCTACATTATCCACAGCCGGACCAACAGTTGCGGGAACTCTATTCGGTAAACCAATTGTCACTGGAGTTTGATTCACTGGTCTCGTCTGACTTTCAGCCCTTCTGTAACTGCTGTGAGCATTATCATACGTCCACGGCACGGCTCTACTATTCTCAACAGCCCTTCTTCCAGGCGCGGCGATAGTAGTTGGAGCACTGATGGTTACAGGCACGGAAATGGTAACTGGGGTACCATTTGTTGCAGGTGCACTAACGACCCTTTGTCCACGTCCTTCAGACGGTTTAAAGTAAATGGTGATAGTTGACACTGTTCCACGATCTTTTACAGCCCTACTGAATTGCAAACAACCCTCATCCATCATACCCTGGATACCGGCCCTTAACTGGTCGCAACCATTCTCAGATTCTGCACAGCCCAAACAATCCTCATCACAACCCGAGTAGATACCCCCATTCAGCAGACAGCCCTTCACAACTAACAGAGAAGTCTGAACATCATCAACATTAACAACCAGATCTTCAGCTTCTTTCCCTTCAATATTGTTCACTCTATGCCCACCATGCTGAGGCATAGGGTTGTTTACGACGTTAGGCACTGGAGCGAAGTTGATTGCTTTGGCATCGATCAAATCTTGGACCTTGTGCTGGAGAGCCCGACACTTCTCAGTATGATGTCCTGGTGCCCCAGAGTGAAAGTCACAACGGACGTTGGCGTCGTACCCAGGAGGCAATACTGTAGGCGGAGCCATTGTACGCAACTCAACCATCCCCAACCTGAGTAGTTCGGGCAGCAGTTCGGCGTACGACATGGGTAGCAAATCAAAACGTCGATCAGGCATCCTTTGTCTGGGCTGATACGGACGTTGCTGTTGTTGTTGTTGTTGCGGTTGTTGAACTCTTTGTTGTTGTTGTTGACGAGGTTGAGGTGCCGGAATGGTCACTGCAGTAACTTGACGGTATTCACTTCTGTTCTGATCTCTGCGGTGTTGTACAGCATTAGTTTCACCCTCTCTTCGACGAGGTGCCCCAGCAAACGGCTTCTTAGAAGAAGAGGAACCAGCATCTTGGATCTTCCCAGTTTTAATCAAACTCTCAGTCCTCTCTCCACAAATGACAACATCAGAAAAACTACCGAATGGGCAGCTCCCCATCCGGTCCATAAACACACCCTGAAGAGTGCCGATAAACATATCTGTCAACTCCCTCTCCAGCATAGGGGGTTGAACTCTAGCAGCCAGTTCACGCCACCTCTGGGCGTACTCCTTGAAGCTCTCATTGGATTTCTGACAAAGACTCTGCAGCTGAGTCCGGCTCGGTGCCATGTCCATGTTGTGTTTGTATTGCCTCAAAAAGGCCTCACCCAGATCCCTCCAACAGCGGATAGAATCTCTCTTCAATTCCATGTACCAGTCCAAAGAAGCCCCAGATAGACTATCTTGGAAAAAATACATCCACATCTTTTCATCATCGGTATACGCAGAGATTTTTCGAAGGACGGTGCTTTGAACTTGTAAGGGATTCTCAAACCTTCCACCAACCCCATATTGGTAACATCAAAACCGAGAGAATTCTGACATTCCATAGCTCTAATTTTCTCAGCAAGGGCATCAACTTTACGATCCCTCTCATCAACCCTTCCCAGAACGTCTTCGTCTTCACTGAGCAGAGTGAACATATCCTCTTGTCTGTCAACAATCGGAGCAGGATTACGGGCCGGGGCACGGACTGCTCTGGCATGAGCGGCATCTGGAGCAATAGGTTGACCGTTGATTCGAATACCCCCCAACTCATCACCTACAGCATAGTTGTTGATGGGTACAGCAGCAACAACATTGTTATCATTGACCGGGCCTCCCTCTGGCGGAGCATGGTTGACCGGCGGAATTGCAGCCTCTTGTCTCTGAACCATGGCTCGAAGTTCTTCTTGACCTTGCGCAACCCCTTGCATCATATTCATAAATTGGGCCATGTTAGCCTTCATCTCAGCCAACTCTGCTTGAACTTGATCCATACCTCTCTGTTGATTCAGTCTTGTTGAGTAGCGGTGCGGACGTTGATCAGCTATCCTGCCTGAACAGGAACCAAGAGTGAGAAGTCACGACCAAGAACACCTGTTATGCAAAATGATATGAGTATGGTGCTAATGATGCGTATGATGCACATGATATGTTCATTTCTCAGGCATTCAAAGAGCCTGAGTCATCCTCAAAAGATGGCAACCTGCAGCAAGAACAACATAGAAGCACAGAAACAACATACACAAGAGTGATGAGTACAAGGTGAAACCAACAACCTCATCTATATGAGTAACAGGATCATACAACAAAGTCGACAAAGAAAATCCAAACAATCGGAGTACAACAATGAATCCCATCCAACAAGCCTGGAGGTGATTCTCAACATACATATCAAAGATACAAGCTAAGACAAACGGCCTCCCGGAATGAGAGTCTTCAAGTACTGACACTGGTCTATCAACAGGTCACATTCTGAACATTCTGGCAAAAGAGTGATCTTCTCCTTCAGTTGTCGTCTAAGCTCTACCACTTCTCCTCCAAGGTGGTTCTCTGATGCCTATCTCAAGTCTACTTCCTTCTTCAACTGGATGTCTTTATCTCTGAGTTGCTTCTCCAAGTCTCTGATCTTCTTCTGATAGCTGGCCTCAGCTCTCTGCAGCCTCAAGCACTCCCGGTGTTCTGCATCTAACATGCTCTCCATCTCCTCGTAGGATCTCTTCTTGTTTCTCAGTCTGCTAGCATCTTCTTCTCGCACTCCTTTGAGTTGATGAGCCAAATTCAACCTATCAGCTTTGGCTTTGTACAGCTCCATCTGGGTATCTTGCTCCTTCTCTCTCAAACGACGATTCTCCATCAGGGCTTGCTTGTAGTGTTCCGCAGGCACACTCTCAGCAAGGATCAAAGGTGGTTGCTCCTGCAATGGCTCCATCCTATCGTAGGGTAACAACAAAGTTTCTACTCTCTCCTTGACCCAATCAGTGTAATCGGGCATAGCAACGGCAAACTTCTTCCCTAAGACAGATCCATCCTTCATACCAATAGACTTCCAAGCTCTTCCTATCTGCTCCAATCTATCCGGGTCACCCTGCTTCTCAAAATACACACTTTCTGCTACCTCAGCCTCAAGTGGTCTTCCCTTCATCACAAACCCCAACTGGCGAAGAGAAAGAACCGGGTTGTAATTGATGCAACCCCTAGTCCCTATGAGTGGCACATTACGGAATCCTCCACAGCTCATAATGACGTTACGCACATCCATCCGGTAAGATTGCCACCTGATATCATAGGAGGTAAGAGACATAACCCTCTGAGTCCACTTATGCATGCTCTGAGCATCCACAAAAGGTCCACTGACTGGCAGGAGAGACAAGAACCATCTGAGCAAAAGCGGGAGACAACACCTGATAGCCCCACCCTTACCATGCCTACTGTGAATAGCATAGTAAGCGTCAGCTAATAGAGTAGGAACTGGATTTCCTCCAATGAAAATACTGACTGCAGCATAGTCAACAAAATTGGGCATACTCGGAAACAAGACGATCCCATAGATCATGACGGCCAACTGAGCATGAAAGGCTTCCCAGCTTCCCTTCTCTGCTTCTTCTCTAGCTACCCTCAACAGAAACTTCAAAGGAAATCCTACAACATCCCCACTGGACTTCCAACTATCACTGACTTCCTTGATACCCAAATGGAGAGCTCTGGCAACAACTCTGAAATCAACCTCCTTGGGCACATCCAAGAAAGGAACCTGATACCGGACCGGGACACTCAGCAGAATGGAGTACTCCTCAAGAGTAGGCGCCAACTGATAATCTTGAAAGGTGAAACAATGAAGCTCTGGGTCGTAGAACTGTAGAAGAGTCTGCAACGGCACCGGATCGACTACCATCTTCAACAGTGTCAGAATATCTCCATACTGGTCAACAAACCCCTTCTGGTTACCACTGGTCATAAGGTTGCTCAACTCAATCAGAGACGTCAAAGGTTCACGGTGAAAGCTGTAGGAACAAGTCTTCCGCTTCAACTCTGGGACTGTTGCCATCTCTATCAGTGAACAAGCTCTGGAATGTACCTGAGAAATGATATGCATGCAGGGATTAGTTTTTTCTTTTCTTTTTCCCCTTTTTTTTCTTTTTCTTTTTTTTATTGCGTATTTTTTTTGAAAATAAACATGCTATGATGCAAATGATGCAGACACGACTGGTTGGCTGTGTCTCTCAGAACACAGGATCAAAGCTTCGGCTTGAACTCGGAACCACAAATTCGTCTGAAACCCAAAGTCATCTGAGACCCCAAAATTTTGAACCAATAGTCACCAACAGGATCACAAGTCGCCAACGAGTCACCAACAAGTCACCAACTGTACCTGTAATAATGATCATCCCCTCCCCACTCACGGGTGTCATCTAGGCCAGGGTAAGGTCGAGAGAAACGCAGCATAAATAACCTTTCGCAGAACATCATCATATACACAACCGAAGTATGTAACGATAATGTCCCACCAGGGTCTGAACTGCTCGTGATATCAATGTTCCGCTAAGTGGCGCAATACCACCCGCTTCCCATGAATCACTCTATTCCTAAGTATCCTAGATTTCACTCATGGCCTGGGTATTGGGCCTTTTACCTCATGTAACTCCCACCCCATCAGAGAGAAACAGACAACCAGCCAGCCAGGTGAACAGATGAATATGAATGCAAACATTAATGCAAACATAAATGCATACAATAAATAAATGAATGCGATAAACAACAGCAAACAGCAACCAAACCCTATCCTAGAGAGCGCTAGGAGAGACTCGCTTAGGGAAGATGGACCAGCATAGGTCAACTTCTCTATATTCCCCAGCAGAGTCGCCAGCTGTCGCATCACGCGAAAAACCGGCGGGAAAACAAGAACAACAGAGCCGCCACCGTGCGTTATTTATCCCAAAAGAGGGAAAGGAAACGCTCGAAGTAAACCTAGGAAAGAACATGGTCTCACGACCAAAGAGAATGGGTTCGGGAGTCGGTTATGCGAAGGGAAGGTATTAGCACCCCTACGCATCCGTCGTACTCGACGGGATCCACGCACAATAGAAAGGAAAATGGTTGCTAAACACTGCTCAAACACACACACACTGGCTGAAAGAGACACAAGAAAACAGACAAGACTGACTCGGCAGGATATCGCATCCTGGGCCTACTTAGTCTATCAGGCATAGACATCAGAGTCGAAGTAGTTCGGACTGGGGAAACGACACATGCTCGCTAGGATATCGCATCCTATGCATACGTATCTCCTTGGACGAAAGAGAATCAGAGCATTCGTAGCTCGGCTGACACGCACACAAACAAACACAGGCAAAGGCAAACGTGGAGCCTGAATGCCAATCACTGGACTTACATCAGCATCCGAACCAAAACAAACCCACACTGGAACCCAAATGCCACTCGATGGACTTACATCAGCTTCCAAGCACACAACAACACACACAGAAGGGTGGTTAAGACACAAAGGGTGGAAAAAGAAAAAGGGCGCCCGGAGAGATCAGCTCATCTCCTGCCTACGTACCTCATCTGGTATGAGGATCAGGGCGACGTAGTTCCCCTACAGAGGGATAAAGGACTAGCCTAACCAGATAACAGAGGGAGACACAACTAGGGAGACTACGACTCGAGCCTAGATATTATCATGCAAAATCAACCCTAAGTTAAGGTTTCTAGCTAACTGGCACAGGGAGCCAGCCTATCCTAATCATGACTTGCATAGGAAGCAAGCCACACACACATTTAACTTGCACAGGAAGCAAGCCAAGCAAAACCTAACTTGCACAGGAAGCAAGTCTAAACTAACCCTAACTTGCACAGGAAGCAAGTCAAACAAACATACAAGCACAGATAGCACACACTATACGCAAGCAGGTGGCTCAAACAAGGGTTAGGTTTTAGTCGAGGGGTCATATCAACCTCAACAAACAAACCTCTGGAACTGGGTGAATGTGCTCTTAACCTTGCCATTGAGGGGCTAAGGTGAAGCAGATGAAAGGTGAGTGAAGATAAGACTTCACAGCTCTTATCCCTGGCCTGGGAGAGCTTAAGACAAGAATGTGTGGGTTCAGAAAGTGGGAACCCTTCTACACATTTGATACTGACTCAACTGTACAATTGTACATGATCTTGGGTTTGTATCTGCAATGCATCAACACAGTGGTGTGAGCAAAGCAGATGACACACAGAATAGCAGGGGATAGATTGCATATCCCTTGGGTTCTGCCAATTGCCTCTTCACTTAGGAGGTCTTTGACTCTATACAAGGACAAAATTAAACATCCACAAACATTGCCTCTTAAGGAGGACTTCAGACAGTTGCCTGGCCAAGTAACAGGCCAGGTCTTCCAGACTACATGAAGTTAGGAAGTTATACCTCAATGCAAATTGCTTATACAAGCAAAGCAAAGCAAAAGTTCACAAGGAACTGAGCAACTAAAAGCACCTGAAACAGTCAAGCAGATGTTAGTATGCAACTTCAAAACAAAGCAAAAAGAAACAGACATCAACAGTTAATTAGAGGCAAATGGATGTGCAAGGCACAAGGCTTAAGGCCTGTGAGCCAAGCCACCTACAAAACAAACAAGTTAGACAATGATATTTAAGCAAGCTCAATCAAAAGAAATGGTCTCATTGGAGCATTTGTAGCTTCACCTGAAAACATGAGCTCAAAGGTGAGTAACAGGACCACTAGGACAAGCCTAGGGTCAAAAAGGAATGAAAAAGTCAAAACAGCAAAGGGCAAGTATCCAAAATCATGTTCAAACAATTAAGAAACACAACCAATTGGGTTCACATTCATATCAATCATCATCATCATTTCATGAACAAATTAAGTCAAAGCATGTCATTTAGAAGCTCATAGAAGTCAACAGAAAGACTTAACTCAAAAGCAATCTTAAACATTTCCAAAAATCACCAAATAAATCATGATCAATCACAACCCACATCAAGGTAAGCATGTCAAATTTCATCTCATTTGGACAAGTGGAAGGCAGTCAATGAAAATCAGAAAGTCAAATCAATTTTGAACATGCTCAAAGAAGTCAACCAAACATGCATCAACTTGAAAAATTCATAAATCAGTGATAGCATATGAGAAATGAATGGGATCAAAACCATGGCAAAGATGAGGATGTCTAGTTATCTCATGTAAAATTTCATGTCCGTCTAATAAAGTATGAGAATTTCACAAATGGAATGGGAACATGTGTCACAAAAAGTCAACATATGACTAAACAGGGGAGAAAATCTCAAACAATTAGGAAATGCCACAAATAATTCCAAGAAAATTCACATGTAAACTAGACACATAAGAGTACATTCATGCAAAAATTCAAACCAATTTGAGTTCAAGAAGCATGGTAATGAAAATCATGAAGTTGGACATCAATGGTGTGACACAAATTGTCACACCCTAATTCAAAAAATCATATCTCACAAACCAGCAATGATAAATTCACAAACTCTACACCAAAATCACCATGAGTGGGTCTAGTTTAAGCACAAAAAATTTGGGAGCCATTGGGTAAAGTATCACCATTTCACAAATGTTTTGGCAAAGTGTACAAAATATGCATACATGTCACAAACCCTAATACCATTTAAAATCCAATGATCAGAAAATTCATTAAAAATCATGACAAAAGAGTAGGCATTTATGTGAATATGATGCAAAAATTCCCACTGGATTTGGAATTAAAATGAACAAGTTATGAATTTTGCAAAATTGATGATCAAAGTGAAATAATATGTGAAATTAAAATGAATTAATTGGAAATATTAAGACCGAGAATGGCAATTGTGTAATTTAGGAGGTCACTTAACAAAACAACCACGTTTTGGTCGCGAGAATGAAATATTCTCATTGGTCAGCATGGCGTACAGTGCCATGCGCACGTTCACAACAACAATTCTGGGCAAGGCTTATGAAGAAACCCTAGGGTTCATGAACAGTAAGCAACAACCTTCATCCCCAAATCGTGTTTTCATGAAATTTCCCAGAATTCCAAATTGGTTACACGGAAATGTTCAGCATGGCATGGCAAGTAAGAATCCAACATCAATTTTCATCAAAACATCACATATATCATGAATCGAACCAAAGAACATTCAACATTAACACTTGCTCAAGAACAAACATTCCCAGAAATGATCAATGAGTACACCAATAGAACCATCAGACCATACACATGACAACTCCAAGCATTATTTTCATGGTAACAAGCTATTGAGAGAGAATCGAGCAAAAAAGCATATGAACATCAATCTTCATTTCCAGATTTCTTGCTAATTATTTAACCAAATTCTACCATTCAAAGCTCATAATGATCAGGGTACTAAGACCTACACTAAGCATGGCAAAGTTTTGGAAATAGAGAGAATCGAATACTAACCAAATCTGCAAGGCAGATGAAGATTCGGGTGTTTTCTGGCTTGTATAAGCTCGAACAGAGGAAAACTTAGCCTTCACAAGTTGAATGGTGAAGTAATCTTGGCTCAATGTAGCTTGTTCTTGCTAGAATATCAATCTGCCATGGCTGAGCTCTTTGAAAACAGTGCTAGGAAAGGAGCTTTCAGTTGGGGAAATATGGTTGCAAAGTGTCCACAATGATGCTTGGATGGTGAATAAACAATGGCTTGCTCGAGTTCTTTGGAGCTTTTTGACTGATTTTGGAAAATGCAAGCAAGATGGAATTTAAGAGAGAGTGGATTTCTGTGGTTAGATGGCTGCTAGGGTTTCATTTAGCAGAAAAATGATGTTTAAATACTCTGTTTAAAAGTACAAATCACAATCCATGAAAAGGTGGGATGTAGTTGTTGAAAGATGTACTTTTGTCCAATTTTCAAGCAACTTGGGAATGGCTATATGTACTGCACGAAAATGACTTGGTTCATGTCACAAATGCATTTTCAGAACATGTTTGATTGGTAGAATTGATTAGAAATGGTTAATTTTGAAACTCACTTTTGTACCACACTTGAAATTAATTCATGCAAGTCCAAAAATGCCATTTTGATTGGTGAAGTTTTGGTACATGAGGATGACATATTTGGAAAGATGAGGTCAAATGTGACTTGTAGGAAAAAACCCCACCCAAATTGGCCAAATGGTTTGAGAGATATGGCCTTTTGAAGTTCAAGAATTTCTGAAAATGATTTGATCATAACTTGCCAACCATACATGGGAATTGAGTGTTCTTGGACTTTTTGGAAATGGGAGAACAAGATCTTCAACTTTCATGTTGGGCAAAAATTCATTTGAAGCTTGTATCATGATGTAAGTTTGAGGATCAAGACTTTCCATTTTTGGTAAGTTTCAGTTACAGGTCCAGTTTCCATTTTTGGAAATTTCTGATCTGGCTTCAAATTCTTCCATGGTGGTGTTTGACATGATATATGAGGCTTATATGGACATGAATGAGACCTCTCAAACCAATTTCCATCATCAAATCACTGATTAAATGCACAGTTGACCAACAGTTGACTTTTAGGGTTTCTGACTGATTGTGCATTGACTGATGACTTCTGAACATCCAATCCTTGACCTAAACACTTAAAATGGATCCCCAAGTCATGTGAACATGTTGGACCAACCCTAGGGCCTTGGCTCCTTGAGAATTGTGCTTGCTTGCTTGACTGACTGATCTCCTGATCAGTTTGACCTAATTTCTTGATTGGCTTGCACTTGGGGCAAAGGACAATGCAATGCTATGCAGTGGACCATGTTATGTTATGACCTAATATGAGAATGTATGTACAAGAAGTAGGTGCAAATTTGAGGTGCTACACATATTAATTTTAATATTGATCCAAAAAATATGAGAATTTCACCCAAAAAAATTAAATAAAATCCTCTCGCATTCTGAATTAAAATTATTTTTTGGATCATTATTAATATTTTTCATGATTTAATTGGTTTTATGATTATTTTTAATTGTTTAAAAATACTTTTAAGTTTCAAAAAATTCTGAATAATTTTCTCCAAGGTCCTTTGACCTTGTTTGACCTATGATAAATCTCATTGTCATTTCTTTGGTGTTTTGGTGAGGTTTTAGGAATTTGACAAACCATATTTAATTTAATGCATTATTTTTAGTATTTTTTAAATTGAATAAATGCCAAATAATTGTGTTGAGCCATTTTGATTGTTTGTATAAGTTTGACTTGTGTTGTTGGGCCTTGGTCAAGGTTGATTTGACTTTGTTAAATTAAGATCATTGGACTTATGGGATTGATGGAATGTACATTCCATCTCCTAAAATGAATGAATGATCTTAATTTGGTAAAAGTCCTCCTTTGTCCAATTTGAGTTTTGATCCATTCCCCTCCCTCTTCATCTCATTCCCCTTCTTTATGCATTCATGTCATGGACCTATGATATCTCTACATCCTAAGGCTAGTTGATTTCAAAATCAACATAAGTATGGATGAGATTAGGCCACCACTTTTGCATATTATTTTTGTGTGTGGTATGTTTCATGAGCATAGTCCATTATACTATGTCTCTAACATGCATTAACACCAAGATTCTATTGCCTGGCCTCAAATAGTTGTGACTTCTACATAAGTCTAATGATGATTGCTTAACATAGCGCTAAATGTTTGATACAAAAGGCATAGCATTCTAGTTAGTGAGATTGTAAGTCTTCCCTCTTTCATGGTATTGTGTGGAAACTTGGTCTTTTTTCCTTCCTTTGGAAGATGTCTTGGTTCAAGGATCCATGCTTGTGATAAGTGGGTTGAGCGTTCTCCAAAGAATGACTTAAAATAAAAAGCAAAAGCAATACTAACTTCTAACTCGTTAACAACTAACATTTAATTTCAAGTCATTTACTTTAATGCACTTTATTTTTAAGCCTTATTCATTTGCCATTATTCATACCATTCTAATTGTTTATGTTAATGTCCTTTTCACTTTGTCCATTTGGACCATATTTTATGGCATATTATGATTGTGAATATTGTGTTTGTTTGTGTGGTCTTTAGCCATTAATGTACATAATAAAAACTAAAACCATAAAAAATATCATGTGTGGACTGTTGGTTTGATATAAGACCATTGGACTTAGAATTTAGGCAACACTCCCTATGCAAAGGACTTGGCATATGCCAACTTTCATGTAACCAAGTGCTTGTAATCTCAAACTTCATCTGATACATCATTGAAGATCCATTTAAGTTCATCTGCAACGTGATCATTATGAAGCTGTTACTTTGAACCTGTGACTTATGGCATTATGGAATTTATCTGCTACATGAGCAAATTTGAAGAAGATCATGGAGTTCTAAGCTTGGATGTGGTTATCTTTATTTGAGGCCTTGGTCTTCAAGTTAATATTGTGTGTATTGTTTGTTGCTTGATTCTAATATCCAAGGGAAATTTGGTTTCTATATGACATTCTTGTCTATTGGATTGCATCCCATTGGTCAGATCTTTTCAACTCTTAACTTTTAAATTTATGCTTAGGATTAGTCTCCCCATCTCCTCCCCATTTCTTTAATTTCAAAATCTCTCCCTCCTTTTAAAAACTTCTTTGTTTGTACTTGTTTTTTCTAAACTTAGACCATTTTGCAAATTAGAAACTTTGGCCTTATGCCATTGCAATTTCAAACTCATTTTTCTTAATCAAACTTGTAAATAAACTTAACCATACTTGACTTAAAGTTTCAAAATCCAAAAGAACTAACCCATTCAAACCATTTTAGGTCTTTGTGCCTTTTAAACTTAAATTTTTGTTAAAAGCAAAGCATCCACTTTGAAATTTGTATCACAAACTACGAGGTTTTGATCCCTCATTTTTATGTTGGCACGTAGGCACAAGTCTAAAGGTCTTGTCAAACAAAATAAATATAATTAATGAATTCTTTTCTCATCCCCCCATTTTATTTGCTTGCAAACATCATTTTGTACAAAATACATATACACGCAAGAAAGGGCTCCCTAGGAGTACCTAGGACACTTTGGGTACTAACACCTTCCCTCTGCATAACCAACCCCTTTACCTGTAATCTCTGGAATTTTATTAGTTTTGATTTGAAAACTTCTTATTTTTTGGGTTTTTTTCATACTTTTCTCTTTTCCCTTGGAAACAATAAAAGCGCGGTGGCGACTCTTGTTATTTGATGTCTTGCTTACCCATAGCTTGATGATCATGAATTTACCGCTACACTTAGAAGTTTCCAAGTACCCACAATGGGTTGCCAACATCATGCCAGTACCAAAGAAGGATGGAAAAGTCCGCATGTGCATCGACTATCGAGATTTAAACAGAGCTAGTCCCGAAGACGATTTCCCATTACCTCATATTTATGTATTGGTAGATAACACAGCTCAGTTCTCAGTGTTTTCTTTCATGGACGGTTTCTCTGGGTATAACCAAATTAAGATGGATCCAGAGGACATGGAAAAAACAACATTTATTACCCCTTGGGGTACTTTCTGTTACAAGGTGATGCCATTTGGATTGAAAAACACAGGGGCAACATATCAGCATGCCATGGTGACTCTCTTTCATGACATGATTCATAAGGAGATTGAAGTGTATGTTGACGATATGATTGCCAAATCCCAAACCTAAGAGGAGCACATCACTAATCTGGAGAAATTATTTGCTCGATTGATGAAGTTTAGGTTAAGGCTTAACCCTAACAAATGCACATTTGGGGTTCAACCTGGGAAGCTCTTGGGCTTTATTGTAAGCCAGAAAGGAATTGAAGTGGATCCTGATAAGGTCAGAGCCATTTAGAACATGCATGCGCCAAAGACTGAGAAAGAGGTTTGTGGTTTCTTGGGAAGACTAAACTACATCGCCAGATTTATCTCTCATCTCACTGCCACGTGTCAACCAATATTCAAGCTTCTGAGCAAAAATCAAGATTTTGAGTGGAATGATGATTGCCAAACCGCCTTTGACAAGATCAAAGAATACTTACAAGAACCGCCAATTTTGGTGCCCAAGAAAGACATCTCATCATGTACTTATCAGTACTCGACGAATCTATGGGTTGTGTTTTGGGACAACAAGATGAGACTGGTGAAAAAGAACATGCCATCTATTATCTGAGCAAGAAGTTTAATGACTGTAAGACCAGATATTCATTGCTTGAAAAGACTTGTTGCGCACTCGTGTGGGCCGCTAAGCGTCTCAGACAATACATGCTGACTCATACGATTTGGTTGGTATCCAAAATGGACCATATCAAGTATAAATTCGAGAAATCGGCTCTTACCGGCAGAATTTCCCGATGGAAGATGTTGTTATCAGAATACGATATCCAATATGTTGCATAAAAGGCCATCAAGGGAAGTGTGTTAGCAGACCATCTTGCTCACCAACCAATAGAGGATTACCAACCTTTGAAGTTTGACTTCCCAGACGAGGACATCATGTTTGTCAAAGACTTTGAAACCCCTGAACCTAGTGAGGGACCTGAACCAGAAGAACGGTGGACTCTCATGTTCGACGGCACTTCAAATGCTATGGGTCATGGGATTGGGGCAGTGTTGATGTCTCCCAAGAATTTTCATCTACCATTCACTACAAAGCTTTGCTTCACCTGCACGAACAACATGGCTGAATATGAAGCCTGCATATTGGGGCTAGAGGAGGCTATTGAGTTAAAGATTAAAATCCTTGAGGTATACGGAGATTCCGCTCTAGTGATACATCAGATCAGAGGTGATTGGGAAATGAGACATGCTAACCTAATTCCATATCGGGATTATGTGCTGAAGTTACTCCTAAAATTTGACAAAATCACTTTCTCTCATATTCCTCGAGAAGAGAATCAGATGGCAGATGCTCTAGCAACCTTGGCTTCCATGTACAAGTTAATATGGCCTAACCATCATCCTAATATTGAAATCAAGCATTTTTAACGAACCTGCTCATTGTTTGACAACAGCAGAAGAGTCGGATGACGAACCCTGGTTCTTCGACATCAAACATTATCTAGAGAAGCAAGAATATCCAGTAGAGGCTTCTAGCCTTGACAAGAGGACTATACAGAGGTTGGCATCGAAGTTCTTCTTGAATAGGGATGTGTTGTATAAACGAAATTATGACATGGTCTTACTCAGATGCATGGACAAACATGAAGCTAATCAGCTCATGAAGGATATACACGAAGGATCCTTTGGCACCCATGAAAATGTGCATGCAATGGCGAAGAAAATCCTGAGGACCAGTTACTATTGGTTAACAATGGAAGTTGACTTTTATCATTACACCAGAACATGCTACAAATGCCAAATTTATGCTGACAAAGTGCATGTCCCGCCTATTCCGCTAAACGTCATAGCATCACCCTAGCCTTTCTCTATGTGGGGAATTGACATGATCGGGATGATAGAACCCAAAGCATCTAATGGACATAGGTTTATTTTAGTTGTCGTAGACTACTTCACCAAATGGGTCGAAGCTGCATCCTATGTGAATGTCACAAAGCATGTAGTTGCTCATTTTTTAAAGAATAACAACAAGACCATGGAGGAGTTGTGTGCAACGTTCAAAATTGAACATCATAACTCGTCACGATATCGGCCCAAAATGAATGGGGTTGTTGAAGCTGCAAACAAAAATATCAAGAAAATTATTTAGAAGATGGTAGCCATGTATAAGGATTGGCATGAGATGTTACCTTTTGCGTTGCACGATTATCATACATCAGTGTGTACTTCAACAGGGGTAACCCCTTATTCCTTGGTCTATGGCATGGAAGCGGTCCTCCCTATAGAAGTAGACATCCCCTCGATGAGAGTCCTGATGGAGGCTAAGTTAGATGAGGTGGAATGGGTTCAAGCAAGTTCGGTGAGCTCAACCTTATTGAAGAGAAACACTTAAAAGTGTTATGTCACGGTCAACTCTATCAGAGGCGTCTTAAGAAGGCATTCGACAAAAAAGTTCGTCCTCGGATATTCCAAGAAGGCGATTTGGTGTTGAAGAAGATACTGCCCATTCACAAGGATTCTAGGGGAAAGTGGACGCTAAATTATGAAGGTCCATTTGTGGTGGTTAGAGCCTTTTCCGGAGGCGCTCTAATCCTCACAACTATGGACGATGAAGAATTGCCACTCCCCACAAATGTTGATGCAGTTAAAAAATACTTTGCCTAAAAAAGTGGAATAATAAAGGCCGCTAAATCGAAAACCTGAGAGGGAGATTTAGGCAAAAATGGCTATCCTGGTGGATCGAAAACCCGAAAGGTCAGTCCAGGCAAAAATTAGGGATGAAAATAAAAATTTCTGACTCGCTAAGTTGAAAACCCGAAAGGGCGGCTCAGGAAAAAGTTAAGGATTAATTCCAAGGCAAAGAACTTCACTTTCAGGCATTTATCATACCCCTGAAAGTGAAGAATCAATCCACCTGACTTTTTCAGAGGCAAGGTGCTTAGACCGTCAAAGACATTAGGATCATAACAGTGTTGAAACTCAATGGAAACTCAATTTTTATTGCCATTATATATTTATACACAACAATTACCTCATTAAGGAATTGCATCTTTATGTACAGTTTCCCATTCAAGGGTCAAATCAATAAAAAGAGAATTTTTCTCATCAAAGTTGTGCCAAAATTATTTATTTTATCTTCTTGTTTGCAAAACGCTTTTATTACTGATAAGCATCGTTTTTAAAATTTTGGAGAAAAAAAAAACATTTGAACAAAATTATAAATTACTCTTGAGATATCAAAAGGGGGATCTCATAGCCTCCAAGATTGTTCTTGTTGCATAAAGATGTTGGATCATTCACAGACAACCATGGTCATTCTCATTATCAACAACCCAAATTCCTTTAGAAATGTACTCATGTGCAGCCTATCACCGGGGAGTCTCTAGTACAATTTTGACATAAGCATTAATAAAATATGGCATCGTTAAAGTATCGAGTGTTGAAAAGTCTGAACCCCTCAATAGCTTGAAACGCCCAAATATATTTCCAATTACCCAAAAAGGCACCGGAGCCTGGTTTCCATTGGTCTCCCCGACAACAGAAAGTCCACACCGTTGGCATCTTCATCAAAACAAAACTCATTAACCGGGGCACCAAAAGAACCATTGTCTTCAAGGAGGGAGAGCAATTTCAAAAATAAATATCCAAGTACCCAATTGCATCCCCACCTACATCATATGCATCATTCACAAATGATTTTCCTACCAAAACAGGAAGATTCAAAAACATAATCATATCAATCATCCGCATATTTATGCATAGCCTTATACAAGATCAAAAAAAATCATTTGAATTCCTATGGGCACATCCTAAATATCCCCAGCAATCGCATACTTGTAAATATCGCATGCATCATTCCATGCACGGTAATTCCATCCAAAGTGGAACATCATAAAAATAAACATAACATAATTCAGGACCCAAAGGCATTCATATGTATCCCAGACTTTCCTCATAAAGTCAATAGAGTGATTACTCTGCTTTTGCTCGTAAATTTATTTCCCATCAAGTCTTCCTTCAAATTTTATGGTTAATAAAGATATCCCCTAGCATCTTTGCAATTATTGCTCCCCAAGCAGAGGTTACCCTAAAAAGGTTTCTTATGAGCTTTTCCCCTGCAGAGCATTTCTAGTAAATTTCCTCCAAAAGGAGTCTTTTCTAAATTATTTCCCCCAACAGACGAACATTTGAGATACTGCTTCATTTATCTGAAGAGTCTCACTTGTTTTTAGAGATACTGCTCTAGTATCCTCGAAGAGTCTTAGATTCAATTAAGGTATCATTCCCTTGTTGGAATATCTTGATTATATCATATAAGATGTTGCTTCGTTGATTTGGAGAATCTCATTTATCTGTTTGAGATGTTGCTTCATTAATTTGAAGAGTCTTATTCATTTTTAGAGATATTGCTCTAGTATCCTAGAAGAGTCTTAGATTCAATTAAGGTATCATTCCCTTGTTGGGATATCTTGATTATATCATATAAGATGTTGCTTCATTGATTCGGAGAATCTCATTTATCTATTTGAGATGCTGCTTCATTAATTTGAAGAGTCTCATTCATTTTTAGAGATACCGCTCTAGTATCCTCGAAGAGTCTTAGAGACAATTAAGGTATCATTCCATTGTTGGAATATCTTGATTATATCATATAAGATGCTACTTTGTTGATTAAGAGAATCTCATTTATCCATTTGAGATGCTGCTTCATTAATTTGAAGAGTCTCATTCATTTTTAGAGATGCTGCTCTAGCATCCTCGAAGAGTCTTAGAGACAATTAAGGTATCATTTCCTTGTTGGAATATCTTGATTATATCATATAATATGCTGCTTCGTTGATTCAGAGAATCTCGTTTATCCATTTGAGATACTGCTTCATTAATTTGAAGAGTCTCATTTGTTTTAGAGATACCGCTCTAGTATCCTCGAAGAGTCTTGGATTCAATTAAGGTATCATTCCCTTGTTGGAATATCTTGATTATATCTTATAAGATGTTGCTTCGTTGATTCGGAGAATCTCATTTATCTGTTTAAGATGTTGCTTCATTAATTTGAAGAGTCTCGTTCATTTTTAGAGATACAGAGTATCCTCGAAGAGTCTTAGAGACAATTAATGTATCATTCCATTGTTGGAATATCTTGATCATATCATATAAGATGTTGCTTCGTTGATTCAGAGAATCTCATTTATCCATTTGAGATGCTGCTTCATTAATTTGAAGAGTCTCATTCATTTTTAGAGATAATGCTCTAGTATCCTCAAAGAGTCTTAGAGACAATTAAGGTATCATTCCCTTGTTGGAATATCTTGATTATATCATATAAGATGTTGCTTTGTTGATTCAGAGAATCTCATTTATCCATTTGAGATGATGCTTCATTAATTTGAAGAGTCTCATTTGTTTTAGAGATACCGCTCTAGTATCCTCGAAGAGTCTTAGATACAATCAAGGTATCATTCCCTTGTTGCAATATCTTAATTATATCATATAAAATGTTGCTTCATTAATTCAGAGAATCTCATTTATGTGTTTGAGATGCTCCTTCACTAATAGGAAGAGTCTCATTCGTTTTTTAAATACAGCTCTAGTATTCTTGAAGAGTCTTAGATTCAATTAAGGTATCATTCCCTTGTTGCAATATCTTAATTATATCATATAAAATGTTGCTTCATTGATTCAGAGAATCTCATTTATGTGTTTGAGATGCTCCTTCACTAATAGGAAGAGTCTCATTCGTTTGTTAAATACAGCTCTAGTATCCTTGAAGAGTCTTAGATTCAATTAAGGTATCATTCCTGTGTTGGAATATTTTAATTATATCATATAAGATGATGCTTCGTTGATTCAAAGAATCTTATTTATCCGTTTGAGATGTTGCTTCATTAATAGGAAGAGTCTCATCCATTTCTAGAGATACTGCTCTAGTGCCCTCGAAGAGTGTTAGATTCAATTAAGGTATCTTTCCCTTGTTGGACTATCTTAATTATATCATATAAGGCACTGCTTCGGGGATCCTCAAAGAGTTTTACGTGCTCAACTCAAGATACCACTTTGCTACTGCTCAGAAAATCTTGGGTACAGTTGAGGTAACATTCCATTGTTGGAATATCTCGATAGCGGCATCCAATATTTTGTTCTGACAATTCCCAGAGAGTCTTGATTATTTCATTTACCTCACGATAACTTTCCTTACTGTATTTCTCACTACATTTCCTTTATGCATTTCTTCCTTGTGTTTCAAAGGATAAAATTCAGGTCTTTTTGTATTTAACTATCTTCCACCATGAATGTATGCACACTTTTTTCTTTCATACCTTCTAGTTCAAGGTAATTAAATAGGGGCAACTGTCATACCCTAATTTTGTCCGGGGATGCTTGAAGCTTTCATTGATGTTTATAACCTTAAAGCTTGATACACAGGCTTAAAACATGGGGATCTTACCGGAGGAAGAAATTAGAGTTTTTGTTGTTATTGCCCTAACTTATGTTCAATGAGGTAGCAAAACCTAATATGGAGGTCCTTACAGGGTCAAGGCGATCAAACCATAATCCCTTGGTTGATAATAGTTTCATTAGCTCGTTAAACCGTTTGGTATTGAGGCAATTGATCCAGTCTGATCATGCCTTGATCATCAGGGTTTGCCATGTATCTTGTTAACTAGGTATCCAGGTGATTGTGTATCTCATCTTACTCATGGGCCTGAGTCCTTTCTTGATTAAGCTATTGGGTCCCTGGTCATGTGTTTCTAGTGCATGAGTGGGTCGATTTTCATTCATTTGATTATGGTTCAATTCGATCTACAAATCATGCCAGTTTGATTCACCAATTCATTGCATATATAGTCAGTATTATGTCATCTTGAGTCGATTTTCGAAGTTGAAGTTTAGATCGAGTTTTGAGTTGGAACTTGATTTGTGGAGTTTAGAGTAGATTTTAGAAACCGTTAATCTTCTTTTTTTCATTTTTGTTTCTATTCCTATTTTCTCTTCGAGTTGGTTTTTTTTTAAGTTCAACTTCATTTTGGACCAAAGAGGTTCGTTCATCATTTTGTTCTTTGTAAAAAATGCATAAGCCCATTCACTCTTTCCTTGTTAGGCCCATTCCAAACCAAATTCAAAATCCATTCTCATAACCATTATCCCCTTTATATTCAAAGCCATTATCCATTGTTAACCCAAACCACATTACCCTTAAATCCATTCTTTTTCCATTAACCATTATCCAAATTTCAAGTGCAATCCATTTACCAATCCAATTATCCAAATCCATTAAACATGTTTCTTTAAATCTTTTTTTTCCATAATCCATTAAACCCATAACCCATATCTAATTCAATCCATTGTATGGTTCATTAATCCAAAATAACTAGCCACGTTCATATTAATCCATTTAGTGATTCAATATCCAAAATAATTATCCATTTGAAACCAAATTAATCCATAAACCATTTACCATTTCACTAATTTCATTCAACTGAACTCAAATTTGCTTGGAACTCAGAAGCCAACTTAACAGCTATAACATGCATTCAAGGAATTGTCCAAACAACCAATTCATTTCCAAACATGTATACATTAACACCATTCCATTCAAAAGTCCATATATCCATTGTCTATTTTCCAAATACATTATTACATAGCCCCTAACCTAAACTTCTAATCCTAACATTAACCTAGTTAGTCATATTCTAAGTCCTAAACAACTAATGGACTCACTAAGCAATTAACACCAACGTCATATGCAGAGAGGAAGAAACAAGTCTATCATCATAAATCGATAGTCATGTGCTTGTTGTTGGTTTGACTCCATTCCAAGTATCCTTAGAATCTCTTCTATTTGGACGCCTGACAACCTGATTTCGAATCCACGGGAGGAGATCCATTTAACAACATACACGTCCTCTATTGGTGAAAGAAGGAAATCCATTTTGAAAGAAAGATCTCGAACCACTTGCTCTCAGAAGAAAGATGTTGAGGTCTGTTTATTCTTAGAGAAAGACACATGGACATGAATTGAAAAACAAAAATCCACCATCTTTTTTTTCTTTCTTCCAATTTTTTATAAAACAAACACAAATTCCGCTTTTGAAATGTGAAATAGCAAAACAAAAACTCCACGTGAACTCTATCGTCATCATCCCTCCTCACATCATCTTCATCAACACCATAACCAAAACTCATCTCTTATCCCTACAACACAAAGAAAACGGAACCGACAAAAGCTGGAACAAAATGTAGATTTGCAGCGAATAGACATGAGTAAATACTTGTTGCAATTCAAAAACGCAGCTTGGGCGGATACACCATGCGACACACCTAAAGAGCATCCATAACAAATCCAAGATCTTGCAAAAGTAAATTGATCCAATCAACCACAATAGCCAATGCAAATAGAAAAAACACATTTAATCAAATTAAGATTATATCAAGTGTCAACCAAGTTTTCACATGTTCACACCTCCAACAGCAAAAAACCAGTATTGCAATTCAATCAAAATGTTTTAAGTCCTAAATATCAGTAAAAACCAGAATGACCTTGGGAAGTCCTTTGAATTAAGGAGTATTTAGGGTATTACATCAGTTAAAAAGTAAAATTTTATAATGACGGTAAAAATCAGATTCATACCACAACAAGTACATGTTTTACAGCAGTAAATATTCAATGGAAGGATTCAACAAATGGTCGCACGTTTTTGGGAGATTTCACCACAAACAAATTCATTTAACCACCTTCGTTTTTGGGACCACGCCAAATCTAGAGAAGATTCTCTTCTAACGGTTTGATTTGTTGGATTTTCGCCAGCTCATAGTGGACAAAGACTGAGAGAACTCGTATTCAACTCTATAAAAAGGGACATTGAACCATTGGAAAAGGGCCCCTGATTTCTGCACTGTTGCTCTGTCAAAAAATCATCATCAAACAACTCACCAAAGTTCATACTACAAAAAACTACCCAGTGTTTCTCACCGGAACTCTGGATTAGCTTAACTAGACCGACAATCACGGCTTGTGACGTAGAAACCAAGAGGAGGGAGAAGAAACAAAGAAGACAAAAGGTGCAGAAGGAAGAAAAGGAGATGAAAGCGACATATCTCGAGGTTGAGTTACATCGCCGGTACCCTCGTCGGAAACTCTGTTTTTCGACGAGCTTTACATCACCTCATTTTTTGTTGATCTGCATGTTTTTTTGTATAAATGATGTGTATACCTTACTATTTACTATACCGTTGAGAACCATTTACGGTTTTGGTTGATCATGAATCGTTAGAGTTCGTTTGCGTATGTTTAGATCTGTAGCGTTTGAATATTTGTTTGCTAGTTCCGATTTAGGGTTTAGGTTTAGAACGGATTTTGGTTGGTATGATATGTTGAAATTATGGGGATTTCATTCATGGATTCAAAATTAGGGTTTAAAGACGATAGTTTCTTTTAGTGGCATTCACGGTTAGAAAGAAGAGGGGTCGAATGAAAGAGACGAAGTGTAATGTTGTTTTTTTTTGTTTGTGTGTTTTACATGATTTATCAGTGGTAATATTTTGCGGTTTTATTGTTAATTAATGAGAGAAGCTAGCTATTAATGGACATTAAGGTGTGTTGGTGAGTCCCAAGGTGGCACACATGTATTCTTCTGTTTGGGGAAGACCAAACGGTCACACGTCATAAGACCGGTGCCCCTTCACCTTCCACTTTCCTTCGCTTGCTTCTGGACGGACTACTAAAGGTTTGGGCTTGAGGCCCACTTCGTTTTTTATTTATGTGTTGGCTGACCGATTTTTGGTGTGGGAAAGTTTTGGGCCTTAGGGCCCATTCCGATTCCTTGCTGATTTAGGGTTTCTTGTGGGCTTTGGCAGATTGTTTTTTTTTGGGGTTTCACTCTTTTTTACACCCTGTTTTCTTTTGGGTCTATTTATTTCTTAGTTTAATGTTTTCTTTAAATATTAAGATAATTACGATTAGATAATAGTATTAGAAATATTTATTAACTCGATTTTGATTATAAATTATAATTCTTTTTTATTCATTTATTCCGTTGGAACATTATAATCGATTAAATAGAAGATTAATTATTAATGTTAACAGATAAGTTTTTTTCTTTCTAAAATGGATCTAATCTTGGGACAACACCAAGTGCCCCCGTTTAAGGCTCATTTAATTCTAACGAATTCGAACCCAAATCCTTTTAATTAATATACTCCTCAAAACTTTTTAATTCTAAATTATGGAAGAAAAGGAGTATAGGAAGCACTCGCTTCACTATCTCTTAAGTATTCAAATGATTGGTGAACGCCATATTGCTTGAATTCTTGTCGTCTGATCAAAACTTTTAATCCCAAATTATGGATGAAAAGAGTATAGGAAGTGCTCGCTTCACTATCTCTCAAGTATTCGAATGATTGGCGCTCGCCATATTGCTCGAATTCTTGTCACCAGATTAAAAAACCTTACAAAATTCAAATCCAAATCATTTTTTTTCGAATCAATATAATTTCTAAAGACTTTCTTTTATAACTTCAACTTTGGATGAAAAAGAGTATAGGAGGCGTATGCTTCACCATCTCTCGAGTATTCGAATGATTGGCGCTTGCCATATTGCTCGAATTCTTGTCGTCCGATTAAAATATTTTAAATGAACTTGGATAAAGGAATAGGTAGTGTACGCCTCATTATTCCTCGAATAAGCAAGTGGGAGGCGTTCGCCTTACCACCGCGCATATTCGATTTCCGCAAACAGCTTTCAATAAAAACTTGAACGAAAAAGGAAATAGGAGGCGCTCGCCTTGTTATTCCTCAAAATAATTGAATGATTGGTGTTGGTTCTATGTGTTGGCATCAATTTTGATAAAACCTAGAGTTTTCATAAGTTGTCACAAGTGTTGTCTTGACATGAGATAACAGGTTCCTGCAGGGTGCTTAAAATATGGTTGTGCAGGATTTAGCTGAGATGTTAGACCCTATGTCAAGATATCTGTATACAGAACATTCAGTCTAAATGTTATGTATTTTGTGATTGCGCTTTTTATGCTAATCTATGTGTGATGGATGTGAAGACTGAACGCGCCATTCAATCAGTAATTAAAACCAGATTGGTTTATTTTCCAACAAGATATGATCAGCTGTCATAAGAAGATACGAATGTAAATAGTTTTAGGGTTTTATGATGTCCAAGCCCAGTCAAACACTTCTATATAAAGGGCATGGAAAACATGGTTTTTATACATAAGAAATAACGAACGAAATAGTGAGAGAGAATAAGGGTTTTAGTCTTGTGTGAGCGTGTGTATTGTGAGCCATTCATTCATCCATTGATGATTGAATTGGACTGACTTTTGAGTTGTAATTTGTCCACTCTAAGCTTTGAAGCATGAGTGTGTGTTTACTTGGTTGAAGCTTTTAAGAAATATCAAGTATGCGTTCTTGAAGAGTGTCTTCTTTCATTGTAATATTTATTTTTACATTATTGTTGTGATTGAGGGGGAGTGAGTAGGATCTCTTATCTAAGAGTTCTTAGATAGAAGTCACACGGGTAAAGATTAGGTGAAAAGATTGTAACTTGAAATTGTTTACTGAGAGTCTTTGAACTAATTCTGTTTAGTGGCTTTCCTTCCTGGCTTGGTAGCCCCCAGACGTAGGTGAGTTTGCACCGAACTCGGTTAACAATTGCTTGTGTCACTTGTACTATTGTTCTTTATCTTTTATCCTGTTTATATTGTTCAGATATTAGTGTCGTGACATTACCTTCGACATCTCATATCTGATACCATAATTTTAATTGGTATCAGAGCAGGCATCCTGCTCTGGTTCTGGGTGAGATCTTGGGACGTTACTTTCTGTTACTATGGATAGAGACGGAGGATCTATTCACAGACCACCAATTATGGATGGATCTAACTATGACTACTGGAAACCTCGAATCGTAGCCTTCCTGAAATATTTGGATAATAAGGCTTGGAAGGTTGTTCTAACAGGCTGGGAACATCCAGTTATTACTAAGGAAGGAGAAGTTATAATTGATAAGAAAGCTGAGGAACAATGGACCAAGGAGGAGGATGAACTAGCCCTTGGAAACTCTAAAGCATTGAATGCTATATTCAATGGGGTTGGTAAGAACATCTTCAGACTGGTGAACAACTGTGAGGTGGCTAAAGATGCTTGGAATATTCTCAAAACCACTCATGAAGGTACCTCTAGAGTAAAGATGTCTAGATTGCAGCTGCTTACTACCAAGTTTGAAAATTTGAGGATGAAAGAAGATGAAAATATCCATGACTTTCATATGAATATCCTTGGAATTGCTAATGCCTCAGGAGCCCTGGGTGAGAAGATGTCAGATGAAAAACTAGTGAGGAAATTCTCAGGTCACTTCCCAAGAGATTTTCCATGAAAGTGACAGCCATTGAAGAATCTCAAGACATCTGCAATATGAGAGTGGATGAGCTAATTGGATCCCTCCAAACATTTGAGTTAGGAATGAGTGATGGATCTAAAAAGAAAGTCAAAAGCATAGCCTTCATGTCAAACACTAAAGAGAAAGAGGAAGAAATTGGTCAAGATACTGATGAAGATCTGGTAAATGATGTAGCATTATTGGGGAGACAGTTCAACAAACTCCTGAAAAAGATGGATGTAAGGTCTAAGTCTAATGTCAATAACAACTCATTTGACATCAGTAGGTCAAATGATGCTGGAAGAAGAACAAGATCTGATGAAAAGTCCAAACAAGGAAAAGAAGTTCAGTGCCATGAATGTGATGGGTATGGACACATTATAGCTGAATGTGGGACCTACCTCAAGAAACAGAAGAAGAGTCTTGCTGCTACCTGGTCTGATGAAAGTGAAACAGAAGGAGAGTCTGTCAATCTGGTGACTGCCTTGATTGAAAAATGAGGTTCTGACGAAGACTCAAGTGATGATGAAGTAACCTTTGATGAGTTAGCCACTACCTACAGAAAGTTGTGTTACAAAAGTGAAGAAGTGTATCAATAAGTGGAAAATCATAAGAAATTGATAACACAACTGGAGGATGAGAAGACAGAACACTTGGAAACCATCTCTAAGTTGAAGATTGAAGCAGTGTTCTTGAACTCCAAACTGGATGAGATGACTAAGTATGTCAGACTGCTAAACAATGGATCTGACACCTTAGACAAAATCCTTCAGACTAGAAAAATGGCATGACACAAGTCTGGCCTTGGGTTCAATGAATCCAAACCTGAGCGTAGTCACACTGGTAGCAAACCAAAGATGGCACATCATGTGTCACAACATCATAAGGAAAGATAACATAAAGGAAAACACCAAAGATCGAGATGTCATTACTGTGGAAAATTTGGCCACATAAAACCATTCTGCTTTAAGTTGTATGGCTATCCTAGTCCTTCTCATCATCAACCTAGACCCAAACACCACATCCCTGTCAACAGAAAACAGTGGGTTCCTAGGACTGGTGCTACTAACCTGATAGCTCACACTTCCTTCAGAGTTTCAGCCAAAGAAGACTGGTATTTTGATAGTGGATGCTCCAAACACATGACTGGAAGCAAAAACCTGCTAATTGACCTTCATCCTCATGCCACCAGCTATGTAACCTTTGGTGATGGAGTAAAGGGTGAAATCAAGGGGATTGGAAAGCTAAACTGCCTTGGAGTCCCTAACCTTGACAATGTGCTACTTGTTAAAGGACTGACTGCAAACCTAATCAGCATCAGACAACTGTGTGACCAAGGTCTAAATGTAAACTTCACAAAAACTGAATGTCTGATTACTAATAAAGAAAATGAAGTGATCATGAAAGGAGTCAGGTCTAAGGACAACTTCTATATGTGGAGTTCTCAAGAAACTGGTTATTCATCAATGTGTACTCTAGCTAAAGAAGAAGAAGTGAAGCTATGGCATCAAAAATTGGGCCATTTGCATCTTAAAGGAATGAAGATGATTATATCTGTTGAAGTTGTCAGAGGAATCCCAAACTTAAAGATTGATGAAGGAAGAGTTTGTGGGGAGTGTCAGATTGGAAAATAGACAAAGATGTCACATCAGAAGCTCAGACATGACACCACTTCCAGAGTGCTGGAACTTCTCCACATGGACTTGATGGGACCTATGCAGGTGGAAAGTCTTGGTGGGAAAAAGTATGCTTATGTGGTGGTGGATGACTTCTCCAGATACACCTGGGTCAATTTTATAAGGGAAAATCTGATGTATTTGAAGTATTCAAAGATCTTTGCCTAAGACTTCAAAGAGAAAAAGAAAGTCAGGTTATCAGAATCAGAAGTGATCATGGGAAAGAATTTAAGAACAGTAAATTTGCTGGACTCTGTTCATCTGAAGGAATTAGTCATGAGTTCTCATCTCCCATTACCCCTCAACAAAATGGTGTGGTAGAAAGCAAAAATAGAACTCTCCAAGAATCTGCCAGAGCTATGATTCATGCTAAGAAATTGCCCTACCACTTCTGGGTTGAAGCTATGAACACGGCCTGCTATGTTCACAACAGAGTAACCTTGAAAAAAGGGACTCCTACTACTTTATATGAAGTCTGGAAAGGAAGAAGACCTACTGTCAAATACTTCCATGTGTTTGGTAGTAAATGTTATATCATGACTGATCGTGAACAAAGAAGGAAGATGGATCCCAAGAGTGATGAAGGAATATTTCTGGGTTACTCAACAAACAGCAGAGCATTTAGAGTCTTAAATTCTATAACAAAAGTAATGATGGAATCTATCAATGTTGTGGTTGATGATCAACAGACTGATGTCACAGACGATGTTGAGACATCTCTAAATGATGCCCCAGCTGATTTCCCAGACAAAAGTAATAAGAGTGAACTCACTCAAGCTGAACCTAAAGCTGACAAAATTAATAAGGGACCCTCTATCAGAATTCAGAAGGATCATCCTAAAGATCTCATTATAGGAGACCCAAATAAAGGGGTCACAACTAGATCAAGGGAAGTGATCTCACATGGTTGTTTTGTGTCCACGATTGAGCCCAGGAATGTCAAAGAAGCCTTAACTGATGAATTCTGGATCAATGCCATGCAGGAAGAGTTAGGCCAATTCAAGAGAAATGAAGTATGGGATCTGGTTCCAAGACCTGAAGGAATAAATGTTATTGGAACAAAGGGGTGGTTACTAAAAATAAAGCAAGATTGGTAGCACAAGAATACACTCAAGTTGAAGGAGTTGACTTAGATGAAACCTTTTCCCATGTAGCTCGCCTTGAGTCCATTAGACTATTGCTTGGAGTGGCATGTATTCTGAAGTTTAAACTGTTCCAAATGGATGTAAAAAGTGCCTTCTTGAATGGTTACATAAATGAGGAAGTGTATGTTGAACAACCTAAAGGGTTTACAGACCCAAATCTTCCAAAGCATGTCTATAAGTTGAGGAAAGCACTTTATGGTTTGAAACAAGCTCCTAGAGCTTGGTATGATAGACTCACAGTGTTTCTCATTGACAATGGATACAGGAAGAGAGGCATTGATAAGACCTTATTTGTTAAAAATGAAGGAGGAAAACTCATGGTGGCTCAGATATATGTGGATGATATTGTGTTTGGTGGGATGTCAAATAAGATGGTCGAACATTTTGTTAAACAAATACAGTCTGAATTTGAAATGAGCCTTGTTGGAGAGCTGACTTATTTTCTTGGGCTACAAGTCAAGCAGATAGAAGATTCTATCTTTCTATCTCAAAGAAAATATGCCAAAATTATTGTTAAGAAGTTTGGCATGGAGA
The DNA here is from genome assembly GCF_024323335.1 of Lathyrus oleraceus. Lineage (NCBI taxonomy): Eukaryota > Viridiplantae > Streptophyta > Magnoliopsida > Fabales > Fabaceae > Lathyrus > Lathyrus oleraceus. The sequence continues at coordinate 390,435,445 of NC_066580.1, forward strand.
ATGCAAGTCACAAAAGGACACCTGCTCCTACTCATCTGAAAGTCTCTAAAGATGAAAATGGTGTTAGTGTAGATCAAAGTCTCTACAGAAGCATGATAGGAAGTCTGCTATATCTCACAGCAAGCAGACCTGACATTGCTTTTGTTGTAGGTGTTTGTGCTAGATATCAAGTTGAACCAAAAGTCAATCACATAAACCAAGTGAAAAGGATCCTGAAATATGTCAATGGCACTGGTGACTATGGGATGTTGTACACTCATGGATCTGGATCTGTGCTGACTGGATATTGTGATGCTGATTAGGCTGGAAGTGCTGATGATAGGAAAAGCACATCATGAGGATACTTCTTCTTGGGGAACAATTTAATATCATGGTTTAGTAAGAAACAAAATTGTGTGCCTCTGTCGACTGCTGAAGCTGAATACATAACAGCTGGAAGTAGTTGTTCTCAACTGGTATGGATGAAACAGATGCTGACTGAATACAATGTCACGCAAGATGTCATGACATTGTACTGTGACAACCTGAGTGCTATAAATATTTCTAAGAATCCTATTCAGCACAGCAGGACAAAACATATTGATATTCGTCATCATTTTATTAGAGAACTAGTCGAAGATAAAATTATAGCTTATAGCATGTTGCTACTGAAATGCAGTTAGCTGATATTTTTACAAAGGCCTTGGATGCAAATCAATTTGAATCTCTAAGAGGGAAATTAGGGATTTGTATTTATGAGAATTTGTAGCAATTAGTTTGGAGTGGAAAAGGTAATAAAATTATTGTCTTCTTACTTAAAATAAAGTGCCCCATTTATGGTAAATCATCACCTAGTATTGGAAATTCCATCTATTGCCTTTTCCCGCGCAACCTCTACTCAAACATTTCCAACTTCCTGCGAATTCATCAAACTTCTCTGCTAGGGCAACTGAAACCTTTCCACAAAATCAACAAGATGTCACAACATCCAACACCATCTGGTTCTAAAACCACCAAACCTACTCATAAGGATAGAACGCCTTTAATGGACTTTCTTGATGAAGATATTTTAGACGTGATTCCCTTGATTGTCATTCCAGGAGATTCTCCTAACTCCAACCATCACATGGATGCATCTGCCACTGCATGCCCTACTCAAGGTAACAGTTCTAATATCCCTTCCAGCTCTACTCATACCCCTAGTTCTAAGGACGACATGCATCACACTAATCGTGTCATAAGAAACCTAGTCACTAGGATTCTCAATGAAGGACATTTTATAAAGGGAGTTTCCACTCCTCTATCAAGAAGGGACCCCTCTCCTGAGGTTGGACCTCATAATGATAAGGATGATGATTCCTCTAGGTCTGAAAAGGATATGGTTGCTGAAGGTTTGTGCTCTTTAAGGCAAACTGTGTCTGGTAAGAAATTTGTGGCATCACCTACTGCCAATGCTTCACAGTCTAAGAAGCATGATTCTGCAAAGAAGGTGATTGACCTAGAAGTTGATAGTTCGGATGATCAAGATGATAGATTGCTTCATCACTTGAAGCCTAGTGTGGCTAAGAGGATGAAGACTAGAAAGGGTAGGTTTGTGGCTGAAATGATGTCAGCCAAAACTACTAAGAAGGCTACTGGTGTAGGCCCCTCAAAATCTTGAAGCAAAGTGTAGCACCTCAAATTTGCACCTACCATTGTACATACATTTTCATATTAGGTCATAGCATATCATGGTCCATTGCATAGCATTGCATTGTCCTCAGTTGCCTCAAGAGCAAGCAAGTCAAGAATTAGGTCAAACTGATCAGGAGATCAGTCAACCAAGCAAGCAAGGTTGTTTCTCAAGGAGCCAAGGCCCTAGGGTTTGTCCAACAAGTTCACATGACTTAGAGGTCCATTTGAAGTGTTTAAGCCAAAGATTGGAGGCTCAGAGGTCATCAGTCCATGCACAGTCAGTCAGAAACCCTAGAGAAGTCAACAGAAAGTCAGACTTGGTCAACTGTTGATTTAATCAGTGATTCGATGGATGGAATTGATTTGAGAGAGCTTATTCATGTCCCAATAGGCCTCATATATCATGGCAATCAACATCATTGAAGAATTTGAAGCCAATCAGAAAATTTCCAAAAATAGAAACTGGACCTGTAATTTTAACTGCCAAAAATGGAAACTTCTTGATCCTCAACTTGCATCTTGATACAAGCTTCAAATGAATTTTTGCCCAACATGAAAGTTGAAGATCTTGTTCTCCCATTTTCAAAAAGTCCAAGAACACCCAAATCCCATGTATGGTTGGCAAGATATGATCAATTCAATTTCAAAAATTTGTGAACTTCAACAAGCCATATCTCATGAACCATAAGGCCAAATTTGATGGGGTTTTTTCCTACAAGCTCCATTTGTTCCCCTCTTTCCAAAAATGCATTCATCATGAACCAAAACCTTGCCAATCAAAATGCCATTTTTGAGCTTGGCTTTATTAAATTCAAGTGGACCAAAAGTTGACTTTTTAATTTAGCAAGTTTTAACACATTTGGCCATTTGGGATCTGTTTTAAATGGTATTTGTAACTTGTCCAAAGGCCCAAATCGTGCAGACCACACCTCCATGTGCAACTTGTGTCAAACTTAGCAATTTTGGCATTTGGCTTCATTTGTGTTAATCAAGCTTAACACTTCCATTAGCAAGGATAAACAGACAGATATAAAGTTATTTTCTGCACAAACAACCCTAGTTGCAGCCTCCATTTCGAACAGAAACTCTCACTCTCTCATTTTTCCATTTTGCTCACTTTGCATTTTTTCTGCTAAACTCTCAAAGAACCACGAGCACCCTTGGTATTTTCATCAGTTGCCAACATTTTTGAAGCATTCTCAATCCTCTTTTGGTGACTGTAAACAAAGGAAAGGCAGCTGCTACATCAACACCCTCCAATGGCAGATTTCGAACCAGTTTGTTTCAAGCAAGTTTGAGCTAAAGTTCTTCAAGAATCCTTCAACACTAACCATAATCTGCACCTATTTCAAGCTGCATCATCCAAACAACCACTGTTCCTCGATTTTCTTCACAGCCAAGTAAGATTTCGACTATCCTTTTTCTCTAATCCATGCCATGTGTTAGATAGAGCTTGCTTAGCTGAGTCCATTACAACTTGAATCACATGAAATGATTAAGAAATGCATGAGATATCTGGATCTGAAATTTCTTGTTCATGATAATTTTTGCTCGATTCTTGGATGATTGGTGTGTTTTAATGATTATGCTTGCTGGATATATGATGCTGGATGTTTGTTGTTTCGATTGCCATGATTATTTGCTGTTTCTGGGCATGTTGGTTCTCCACGATTGTTGGAGATGATGAAGAACACTGTTCCATTAATAAACCCTAAGTGAATTTCCAGAAAATTGGTTTCATGTATTTGCTGCGTGCTGTCACTGTTCCCTCAAGCCATTAACCAATCATAACATTTCCTCTGCGTGCTCAAAACGGTGCGTTTGGTTTAATGAGGACGATATTTACTTAAATGCCATTCAGTCAACTTGTTTGACCATCATACCATGCTATGTATTCATGATTATTCCCATTTGATCACTCCACTTCCAAAATTCATTTCTCACTCAATTTAACTCCAAAATTCATGAAATTTTTTCCATCATGTTCACATGAATGTCTACTATTTTATCATGATTTTTGCTGAATTTTTGGTTGGCTGGATTTTAAATGGCTCTAGGTTTCTTGACATGTATGCTTAATTTGTACCTTTTGCCATTTCTTTTGTGAAATAATGATGATGCATCCAATGACCCTGAAATTGTTTGTGGTTAATCTACACTCATCCATGTTCATTTTGATGTAAAGTTTGTGCATTTATCATATGTGGTTTGTGAGATATAAATTTTTGAAGTAGGGTGTGACAATTTGTGTCACACCAATGATATGCAAGTTCATGATTTTTGTTGACATGCCTTCTGACCTTCAAATAATGTGAAATTTTGCATGATCCATCTCTTATATGTCTAGTATGTGTGTGAATTTTCCTGAAATTAATTGTGCCATTTCCTATTTGTTTGTGACTTTTCTTCCCTGCCTAGTCAATTGTTGACTTTATATGACACATCTTGCCATTTCATTTGGGAAATTCTCATGCTTTATTGTATGATCATGAAATTTTACATGTGCATACTAGACACATTGAGCTTTGCATTGGTGTTGATCCCATCCATTTTCTCATCTGTTTTCATTTAGTTATGATTTTTGAAGATGACACATGTTTTGTTGACTTCTTTGTGCACACTTGAAATTGTGTTGACTTCCTGATTTTAATTGACTATCTTCCCATGATCCAATTGAGCTGAAATTTCATATGCATGCTATGTTATGGATTGTGATTGAGTATGAATTATTTCATAATTTTTAGAATTGATTATGTTTGCTTTTGAGCTTGGTCTTGCTGTTGACCTTTTGTGTGCTTTCCCTTGCCATGCTTTGATTTCTTTTGCTTGTGAATTGATAATGATGCATGATATGAATATGAATCCAATTGTGCTTGCTTCTTAAATGTTTGAACTTGACTTTGGTTGACTATTGTTTGCTGTTTTGACTTTCCCTTTTGTTTTTGACCCTGGGCTTGTCCTAGTGGTCTGTTGGGCTTATGATTGAGTTTATGTTTCAGGTTAAGCAACAATGCCTCAAAGATCATACAAATTTGATTGAGTTTGATTACATATCATGTGCTAACCTTTGTTTTGTAGGTGGCATGACTCATTTGACTTGAGTTTGTGCTTTGCCTCTCCAGCAGAGCAGTCTTCATCTCCCCCCCAGCATGGGTGCTTTTCTTGGAAGATTCAGTATTTGGAGGATCGACATCCCCGTAATCCGGCATTCCCTCAGATAGATCCCCCAGTGGAGTTGTTCGCGTAAGGAGCTTTATCAATGCTTTTGTATTTCTCATCAGAGATCTGGTTGCTTCTCGGTATCTCAGATTTTCATCACGAGTTGTTGTGGCGCATACGCCTGTATGTTGAACTCTGTTCTTCGGTTGTGACTGACGATCCCTCCGGAAGCCTCCGGTGGTCTTCCTCCCCTGCAGGATAAATGTTCCCTGATATCCCAGTCCCCAGTGGATTTTCTTTGCTCTCTGGTGGCTTTGGTTTCCTCTCCGGACGGTTGATTCCCGGACCTGCGTGTTGAGCATGTCTGTTTGTCAGCATTCATCATACATTCATCATGCATAATGCATACATGCATAATCATAGCATTTGGATACTCATGTTGCAGCTGTTGCCGTGTATTTGTTGACGGTTGCCTCCTGCTATTTGTTGATACAGAATCTCTCTAGTAGATTTTCCTTAAGCAGATATGGGTGTGTCTGATCTCTCCATGTAGAGCCAACCCCTTAAGCAGAAAGTGTCTATCCTTTCCTTCCACTTCCCCACTGAGATACATCCTCGTGGATGACGGTTGTTTCCGTTCCCTCCCAACACACATTGGGATGGATTTTCCCTATTGAGTTCTTTCCTCATTAGGATGAGTCCTGTTTCAGTCTGCCTTTTTGGATTGATCCTAAATTGGCTACCCGTTGACTGTCTCTTGTGCTTCCCTGGGGCATGAATGAATAGTCGCTCACTAACCGGCACTCGTTCATTTCATCCTCAGCGGAATTTGTGGCCTCTACCTACAAACCGGTAGTTGTAAGTCCTATCTTTGTGGTTTTCTACCCACTAGCTGGTAGTTGTAAAATCCCACATTCTCCCCTTGATGGAGTTAACCCTTTGTGCTCATCCCGATGATGACTGGTTACTTTTCCATTGGCTTCTACCTACAAACCGGTAGTTGTAAGTCCTATCGTCGTGGTTTTCTACCCACTAGCTGGTAGTTGTAAAATCCCACTTTCATCCCCTTGTCGGAGTTAACCCTGTGTGCTCATCCCGATGATGACTGGTTACTTTTCCATTGGCCTCTACCTACAAACCGGTAGTTGTAAGTCCTATCTTTGTGGTTTTCTACCCACTAGCTGGTAGTTGTAAAATCCCACATTCTCCCCTTGATGGAGTTAACCCTTTGTGCTCATCCCGATGATGACTGGTTACTTTTCCATTGGCTTCTACCTACGAACCGGTAGCTGTAAGTCCTTTCTTTATGGTCTTCTACCCACTACCCGGTAGTTGTAAATCCTTTTTTTCTCACTCTGTCTCAGTAGTTCGGACTGGTGGCCTCTACCTACAAACCGGTAGCTGTAAGTCCTATCTTTGTGGTTTTCTACCCACTAGCTGGTAGTTGTAAAATCCCACTGTCATCCCCTTGTTGGAGTTGACCGTTTGTGCTCATCCCGATGATGACTGGTTACTTTTCCATTGGCTTCTACCTACAAACCGGTAGTTGTAAGTCCTATCGTCGTGGTTTTCTACCCACTAGCTGGTAGTTGTAAAATCCCACTTTCCTCCCCTTGTTGGAATTAACCCTTTGTGCTCATCCCGATGATGACTGGTTACTTTTCCGTGGTTTTCTGCCTACAAACCGGTAGATGTAATCCCCTCTCTGTGGTTTTGATACTCTTTTCCCCTTTGGATACTTGCCTTGATCAAGCAGTATTGTCCCCATTGGGTCTTCACTTTCTTTTTGGATACTTGCTCCGAGTTAGCAACTTTATCCTCTTTTGATTGGTCATCTTTTGCATACCTAGCCTGGTACCCAGATGCCTTTCTTTTCGGTCGATTATTCATTTAACAACCTACAACCCGGTTATGGATAATCTTCCATGCGAGTGTATTATCTACGTTTTGACGGCTATAGATAATATGACTTATGTTTTTCCGGTATTCAGACCGAAGAAGTTTCTGACGATCAGGTCGATGTACTTATGTTTTTCCGGTATTCAGACCGAAGAAGTTTCCGACGATCAGGTCGATGTACTTATGTTTTTCCGGTATTCAGACCGAAGAAGTTTCCGACGATCAGGTCGATGTACTTATGTTTTTCCGGTATCCAGACCGAAGAAGTTTCCGACGATCAGGTCGATGTACTTATGTTTTTCCGGTATCCAGACCGAAGAAGTTTCCGACGATCAGGTCGATGTACTTATGTTTTTCCGGTATTCAGACCGCAGAAGTTTCCGACGATCAGGTCGATGTACTTATGTTTTTCCGGTATTCAGACCGAAGAAGTTTCCGACGATCAGGTCGATGTACTTATGTTTTTTCCGGTATTCAGACCGAAGAAGTTTCCGACGATCAGGTCGATGTACTTATGTTTTTCCGGTATTCAGACCGAAGGAGTTTCCGACGATCAGGTCGATGTACTCATGGCACTCAGGCCAATTTTCCGGTATTCAGACCGAAGAAGTTTCCGACGATCAGGTCGATGTACTTATGTTTTTCCGGTATTCAGACCGAAGGAGTTTCCGACGATCAGGTCGATGTACTCATGGCACTCAGGCCAATTTTCCGGTATTCAGACCGAAGGAGTTTCCGACGATCAGGTCGATGTACTCATGGCACTCAGGCCAATTTTCCGGTATTCAGACCGAAGGAGTTTCCGACGATCAGGTCGATGTACTCATGGCACTCAGGCCAATTTTCCGGTATTCAAACCGAAGGAGTTTCCGACGATCAGGTCGATGTACTCATGGCGTTCAGGCCAATTTCCGATTTTCAAATCGAAGAAGTATTCTCCTCTCCGTTGGTGTCGATAAACATCGAGTTTTTCCCGATCATCCGTTGATGATTTGGTTGTGTCCTCCTTCCCAAGTGAAGTATTCTCCTCTCCGTTGGTGTCGATAAACGTCGAGTTTTTCCCGATCATCCGTTGATGATTTGGTTGTGTCCTCCTTCCCAAGTGAAGTATTCTCCTCTCCGTTGGTGTCGATAAACGTCGAGTTTTTCCCGATCATCCGTTGATGATTTGGTTGTGTCCTCCTTCCCAAGTGAAGTATTCTCCTCTCCGTTGGTGTCGATAAACGTCGAGTTTTTCCCGATCATCCGTTGATGATTTGGTTGTGTCCTCCTTCCCAAGTGAAGTATTCTCCTCTCCGTTGGTGTCGATAAATGTCGAGTTTTTCCCGATCATCCGTTGATGATTTGGTTGTGTCCTCCTTCCCCAGTAGAGTTTCCTCCTCTCCGTTGGTGTCGATAAACGTCGAGTTTTTCCTATTCGTCCTATGACGTCTAGTTGTACCTATCCCCACGTGGATTTACCTCTCCGTTGGTCTTGGTAAACGTTGAGTTTTTCCCATTTCGTCCGTTGACGTATGGTTGTATCCCTTCCAGTCATTCATTAATGTCTGGTTACCTCTCCGTTGGTCTTGGTAAACGTTGAGTTTTTCCCATTTCGTCCGTTGACGTATGGTTGTATCCCTTCCAGTCATTCATTAATGTCTGGTTACCTCTCCGTTGGTCTTGGTAAACGTTGAGTTTTTCCTAGTTGTCCGTCGGCATCTAGTTGTGATTTCTTTTCCCATTCATCGTCGTTGCGATGTCTAGATGTGGTTGTACCCTTTGAAAACAAAAACAAAAATATATATACCCAGTAATAAATCCCGGTGGACGTTTCCATTGGTGGATCCCAGTTGGTGCAAATTTCTACGGTCCTTTTGTATTCAATCCCTGTTTACCCTGAAAGTCTGACAGCCGTTGCTCTCATCCATTCGGGTTCCCAGCTGATTGAATAGGGGCAGCTGTAGCACCTCAAATTTGCACCTACCATTGTACATACATTTTCATATTAGGTCATAGCATATCATGGTCCATTGCATAGCATTGCATTGTCCTCAGTTGCCTCAAGAGCAAGCAAGTCAAGAATTAGGTCAAACTGATCAGGAGATCAGTCAACCAAGCAAGCAAGGTTGTTTCTCAAGGAGCCAAGGCCCTAGGGTTTGTCCAACAAGTTCACATGACTTAGAGGTCCATTTGAAGTGTTTAAGCCAAAGATTGGAGGCTCAGAGGTCATCAGTCCATGCACAGTCAGTCAGAAACCCTAGAGAAGTCAACAGAAAGTCAGACTTGGTCAACTGTTGATTTAATCAGTGATTCGATGGATGGAATTGATTTGAGAGAGCTTATTCATGTCCCAATAGGCCTCATATATCATGGCAATCAACATCATTGAAGAATTTGAAGCCAATCAGAAAATTTCCAAAAATAGAAACTGGACCTGTAATTTTAACTGCCAAAAATGGAAACTTCTTGATCCTCAACTTGCATCTTGATACAAGCTTCAAATGAATTTTTGCCCAACATGAAAGTTGAAGATCTTGTTCTCCCATTTTCAAAAAGTCCAAGAACACCCAAATCCCATGTATGGTTGGCAAGATATGATCAATTCAATTTCAAAAATTTGTGAACTTCAACAAGCCATATCTCATGAACCATAAGGCCAAATTTGATGGGGTTTTTTCCTACAAGCTCCATTTGTTCCCCTCTTTCCAAAAATGCATTCATCATGAACCAAAACCTTGCCAATCAAAATGCCATTTTTGAGCTTGGCTTTATTAAATTCAAGTGGACCAAAAGTTGACTTTTTAATTTAGCAAGTTTTAACACATTTGGCCATTTGGGATCTGTTTTAAATGGTATTTGTAACTTGTCCAAAGGCCCAAATCGTGCAGACCACACCTCCATGTGCAACTTGTGTCAAACTTAGCAATTTTGGCATTTGGCTTCATTTGTGTTAATCAAGCTTAACACTTCCATTAGCAAGGATAAACAGACAGATATAAAGTTATTTTCTGCACAAACAACCCTAGTTGCAGCCTCCATTTCGAACAGAAACTCTCACTCTCTCATTTTTCCATTTTGCTCACTTTGCATTTTTTCTGCTAAACTCTCAAAGAACCACGAGCACCCTTGGTATTTTCATCAGTTGCCAACATTTTTGAAGCATTCTCAATCCTCTTTTGGTGACTGTAAACAAAGGAAAGGCAGCTGCTACATCAACACCCTCCAATGGCAGATTTCGAACCAGTTTGTTTCAAGCAAGTTTGAGCTAAAGTTCTTCAAGAATCCTTCAACACTAACCATAATCTGCACCTATTTCAAGCTGCATCATCCAAACAACCACTGTTCCTCGATTTTCTTCACAGCCAAGTAAGATTTCGACTATCCTTTTTCTCTAATCCATGCCATGTGTTAGATAGAGCTTGCTTAGCTGAGTCCATTACAACTTGAATCACATGAAATGATTAAGAAATGCATGAGATATCTGGATCTGAAATTTCTTGTTCATGATAATTTTTGCTCGATTCTTGGATGATTGGTGTGTTTTAATGATTATGCTTGCTGGATATATGATGCTGGATGTTTGTTGTTTCGATTGCCATGATTATTTGCTGTTTCTGGGCATGTTGGTTCTCCACGATTGTTGGAGATGATGAAGAACACTGTTCCATTAATAAACCCTAAGTGAATTTCCAGAAAATTGGTTTCATGTATTTGCTGCGTGCTGTCACTGTTCCCTCAAGCCATTAACCAATCATAACATTTCCTCTGCGTGCTCAAAACGGTGCGTTTGGTTTAATGAGGACGATATTTACTTAAATGCCATTCAGTCAACTTGTTTGACCATCATACCATGCTATGTATTCATGATTATTCCCATTTGATCACTCCACTTCCAAAATTCATTTCTCACTCAATTTAACTCCAAAATTCATGAAATTTTTTCCATCATGTTCACATGAATGTCTACTATTTTATCATGATTTTTGCTGAATTTTTGGTTGGCTGGATTTTAAATGGCTCTAGGTTTCTTGACATGTATGCTTAATTTGTACCTTTTGCCATTTCTTTTGTGAAATAATGATGATGCATCCAATGACCCTAAAATTTTTTGTGGTTAATCTACACTCATCCATGTTCATTTTGATGTAAAGTTTGTGCATTTATCATATGTGGTTTGTGAGATATAAATTTTTGAAGTAGGGTGTGACAATTTGTGTCACACCAATGATATGCAAGTTCATGATTTTTGTTGACATGCCTTCTGACCTTCAAATAATGTGAAATTTTTCATGATCCATCTCTTATATGTCTAGTATGTGTGTGAATTTTCCTGAAATTAATTGTGCCATTTCCTATTTGTTTGTGACTTTTCTTCCCTGCCTAGTCAATTGTTGACTTTATATGACACATCTTGCCATTTCATTTGGGAAATTCTCATGCTTTATTGTATGATCATGAAATTTTACATGTGCATACTAGACACATTGAGCTTTGCATTGGTGTTGATCCCATCCATTTTCTCATCTGTTTTCATTTAGTTATGATTTTTGAAGATGACACATGTTTTGTTGACTTCTTTGTGCACACTTGAAATTGTGTTGACTTCCTGATTTTAATTGACTATCTTCCCATGATCCAATTGAGCTGAAATTTCATATGCATGCTATGTTATGGATTGTGATTGAGTATGAATTATTTAATAATTTTTGGAATTGATTATGTTTGCTTTTGAGCTTGGTCTTGCTGTTGACCTTTTGTGTGCTTTCCCTTGCCATGCTTTGATTTCTTTTGCTTGTGAATTGATAATGATGCATGATATGAATATGAATCCAATTGTGCTTGCTTCTTAAATGTTTGAACTTGACTTTGGTTGACTATTGTTTGCTGTTTTGACTTTCCCTTTTGTTTTTGACCCTGGGCTTGTCCTAGTGGTCTGTTGGGCTTATGATTGAGTTTATGTTTCAGGTTAAGCAACAATGCCTCAAAGATCATACAAATTTGATTGAGTTTGATTACATATCATGTGCTAACCTTTGTTTTGTAGGTGGCATGACTCATTTGACTTGAGTTTGTGCTTTGCACATTGGTCCCTCTATGTTGACTGTTGATTCTTTTCCTTTTGCTTTAACTGTTGAAATGTGTACTGATTAGTTTGACTATTTCAGGTACCATTAGTTGCTTAAGTTCTTTGAACTTGCTTTGCTTTGCTATTTAGCAACTTGCTTGAGGTATAATTCCTTTTTCTTCATGTAGTCTGGAGACCCGGCCTGTTATTTGGCCGGGCAAACTGTCTGAAGTCCTCCTTAAGAGGCAATGCTTGTGTATGTTTAAATTTGTCCTTGTACAGAGTCAAAGACCTCCTAAGTGAAGAGGCAATTGGCAGAACCAAGGGATAAGCAACCTATCCCCTGCTATTCAGTGTGTCTTCTGTTTTGCTCACACCACTGTGTTGATGCATTTCAGATAAAAACCCAAGATCTTGTGCAACTGCACAGTTGAGTCAGTATCTAATGTGTAGAAGGGTTCCCACTTTCTGAACCCACACATTCTTGTCAAATGCTCTCCCTGGCCAGGGATAGAAGCAATGAGGCACACCCCTCATCTCCTTTCATCTGCTTCACCTTAGCCCCTCAATGGCAAGGTTAAGAGCACCCTTTACCCAGTTCCAGAGGTTTGTTTGTTGAGGTTGATATGACCCCTCGACTAAAACCTAACCCTTGTGTGAGCCTCTTGTGTGTATATAGTGTGTGCTACCTGTGCTTGTATGTTTGTTTGACTTGCTTCCTGTGCAAGTTAGGTTTAGTTTAGACTAATCCTTGTTTGCTTTCGCCCTCGTTGCGATCCTTTCTCTCGCCCTCTTTGCGATCCTTTCTCTCGCCCTCGTTGCGATCGAGACTTTTCCTTTCTCTCGCCCTCGTTGCGATCGAGACTTTCCCTTTCTCTTGCCCTAGTTGCAATCGAGACCTTTGTCCCTCCGTAGCCGAACTACGGCAACTCTGATTCTCATGTCCAGATGAGATACGTAGGCACGAGATGCGATGTCTTGTCGAGTTTGACTAACAACTAACACTAATTCTTTTCTCTCGCCCTCGTTGCGATTGAGACCTCCCCTTTCTCTTGCCCTAGTTGCAATCGAGACCCTTGCTTCCTGTGCAAGTTAGGTTTGGTGTGGCTTGCTTCCTGTGCAAGTCATGTTTAGGATAGGCTTGCTTCCTGTGCAAGTTAGCTAGAAACCTTAACTTAGGGACGATTTTGCATGACAACATCTAGGCTCGAGTCGTAGTCTCCCTAGAGTTGTGTCTCCCTCTGTTATCTGGTTAGGCTAGTCCTTTTTCCCTGCGTAGGGGAACTACATTGCCCTGATCTTCATACCAGATGAAGTATGTAGGCAGGAGATTGAGCTGATCTCTCCGGGCGCCCTTTTTCTTTTTCAACCCTTTGTGTCTTAACCACCCTCGCGTGTGTTTTGGTTCGGATGCTGATGTAAGTCCAGTGATTGGCAGTCGGGCTCCACGTTTGCCTCTTTGTGTTTGTTTTGGTTCGGATGCTGATGTAAGTCCAACGATTGGCATTCAGGCTCCACGTTTGCCTTTGCCTGTGTTTGTTTGTGTGCGTGTCAGCCGAGCTACGAATGCTCTGATTCTTCTCTCGTCCGAGAAGATACGTATGCATAGGATGCGATATCCTAGCGAGCATGTGTCGTCTCCCCAGTCCGAACTACTTCGACTCTGATGTCTATGCCTGATAGACTAAGTAGGCCCAGGATGCGATATCCTACCGAGTCAGTTTCAGTCAGTCTCTTTTGTCTCTTTCAGCCAGTGTGTGTGTGTTTGAGCAGTGTTTAGCAACCAATTTTCCTTCCTTTTGTGCGTGGATCCCGTAGAGTACTACGAATGCGTAGGGGTGCTAATACCTTCCCTTCGCATAACCGACTCCCGAACCCATCCTCTTTGGTCGCGAGACCATGTCCTTTCCTAGGTTTACTTCGAGCGTTTCCTTTCCCTCTTTTGGGATAAATAACGCACGGTGGCGGCTCTGTTGTTTCTTCTTTTCCCGCCGGTTTTTCGCGTAATGCGACAGCTGGCGACTCTGCTGGGGAAATAGAGAAGTTGACCTGTGCTGGTCCGTCTTCCTTAAGCGAGTCTCTCCTAGCGCTCTCTAGGTTAGGGTTTTGGTTGCTGTTTGCTGTTTGATTTATTGCATTCATGTTATTTATTGTTTGCATTTATTGTTTGCACATCTGTTTGCATGCATCATACTGGCATCATGTTGGATTCTGTACAGGTTGGTTCCTCCGATTTGGGGTGGATGTTCTGAGTGAAGCCCACTACCCAGGCTTGAGTGTACACATAGGTGTTAGAGTGGATAGTCATGAGGCTTGCGTGGCATGTTGCTACGTTAAGTCGTTCATGAAACCCACATCCAAACGAGGTTTCTTTTGGATATATTCTGTCCTATGGGTGTTCCATAACGACAGATATTCCTGTAGAAATCGTCGACTCTGGTGACCATTTCCCGAGAACTCAGTCGATGCCTCTCCTCCGAGACGTGATTATGTTAGCTCTAGTGGGAGCATTCTCGCTGCTCAATCCGAGGACCCCGAGACTGGGAACTTGCTCTAGGATATCCTGTTGAGGGGAGTCAGCAGAGGTCTTTTATCCCGTAATAATGCCAAACCTTCAGTGGTAAACGTATTATTCTCGACTGAAGGGCTGAAGCTGACAAACTTCTGTTCTTAGAACCTACCAGTGAGGGGAGGGTTTGATCTCTACAGATACGGTTTCTGCCAGTGATGCTGTGATGGTGACTTTGGTTCAGCCGAATTTATGGACATTTATTTCTGGGACGCCGGAGTTCTGTCCGTGGTTTATCAGCGGGTTCCGTTTATTTCGGATCCCCGGGTTGAATTTGAGAGTACCTGTTCAGAGGATCTGGCTGTCATCCGTTCAGTGGATGTTCCTGTGATGATAGTGATGTAATCTCTAGTTCCGTTTATTTCGGAACTCCCCAAGTCGGATTTATGGTGACCTGGTTCCTCAGATTGGTTTCAGATGCCAGTTGATCAGATTGACTTTGGGTTTTAGATGTTTGTGATCAGAGTTCAAGCCGAAGCTTTGACCCTGTGCCTTGAGACGCACAACCTGACCAGTCATGTTCACATCATTTGCATCATAGCATATCTATTTTCAAAAAATAATAATGCATGAAAAAAGTTAACTCGCATATGCATATCCTTTTCAGGATCATTCATGACAAAATAGTACCCATATCATGCATATCATGCACATCCTTGCATTGCAGACATGCTTGGGAGAGACTTCTCACTTCGGTTCTTGACTGAGACAGGATTGCTGACCGCCGACCGCATCGTTACTCAACCAGACTCAATCATCAGAAGATTATGGATCAGGTTCAAGCAAAGTTGGCTGAGATGAGGGCAAACATGGCCCAGTTTATGACGATGATGCAAGGAGTTGTTCAGGGGCAAGAGGAGCTGCGTGCCTTAGCCCAGAGACTGGAAGCCGTGATTCCACCAGTCCACCGTGCTCCACCAGCGGATGTACCCGTTCATGAGAATGCTGCTGTCACTATTCTCGTCGATGATTATGCCGTGGGTGATGAATTGAAGGGGATCAGAATCAGTGAACAGCCTCTTGCTGCAAAGACTGTTAATGTCAGAACAACCCTCGCTCCGATTCGCCATCCTGGCTCTTCAAGTTCTTCCGGTTCTAAGAAGCCATCCTCTGGGGCACCCAAAAGGGGAGAAAGTGAAACAAATGTTGTGCACCGTCGGAGGAGTGCAAACAGAGGACAGTATCGTCAGGCTGCTGCTGTGACTATTCTAGCAACTCAACCTCAATAGCAACAGAGAAGACCAGCTCAGCAACATCAGCGTCAGCAACATCGTCCTCAGCAGCAGGCTTCTCAGCCTCACAATGGTAATCAAGCTGGTACAAGTAATGAGAGGAAGAAGATCATTTTTGATCCAATCCCCACGTCCTACGCCGAACTGTATCCCTCTCTGTTAGAGCGGAACTTGATTACTCCCAGAGACCCGCCGCCCATACCCGACAACCCTCGGTGGTGGTATAGGCCTGAACAACATTGTGTGTATCATTCAGGAGCTCCTGGTCATGATGTGGATAGTTGTTTCTAGCTGAAGATGAAGGTTCAAGACCTTGTGAGGTCAGGTATTCTGAACTTTGAAGACTTGGGTCCCCGTGATAATCAAGCTTGAAGATAACAAGTCCTGGGCTGGCGCCGACTTTTTCTTCAGAAGGGTTGTTCAGAAAACAGAAGCTGCTGATGCAAGGATACTGACAGTTGTCATCCCTGGTGGGATCTATCACAATTGGGTCACTGTGGGCGTTCCTACAGTTGTTCATAAGTCAGAGCAATAATCACTTTGTTTAAAAACCCTTCTCCCATGCCAAAAGGAGAAGTGATGGCATTGTTGGCAACATTTTGTGCAATGATATTTTCATTCAAATAATTCATGTTAAAACATTTGTTTTCCATTTATTTTCCCTTTTCACTTTTGCATGAAATTGGTGATCACAAAAAACCTTAAAAAACAAGAATAAAAGCAATCTTTTCATCTGCATAACGATTGTCTTGTTTGATTTTCAAAGAGCTTCTCATATCAAAATCTTTATGCAGGTTGTTTCTCAAACCCATTGAACATAGTGATCGGACGTCATCTCCCAATTTTGAATTCCCTGTATTCGAAGCGGAAGAAGATGATGTTGAAGGGATTCCTGACGAGATTTCCCGACTTCTTGAGCAAGAAAAGAAGATCACACTCAGCTGCATCTCGAGGATCAGCAGAACAGCCAACTGGGGCATTATCAAAAAAAAAGAGAAAAAAGAAAAGAAAGAAAGGGGAGGGTGCAAAATAAAAAAAAAATCAAATCAAAAGCAAAAACAAAAAAAAAAACAAAAGAGAAATGGCACCCTCAAAGTCCCAAGTTGACTGATGCTGAATTCGATCGAAAAGAAGAGATCAACTGCCATGTGTCATGGTCAGTTACATCAGCAGAGAGTGAAAAAGCATTCGACAAGAAGATCAAGCCTCGTGTGTTCCGAGAAGGTGACCTTGTGCTCAAGAAAGTCTTGTCTTTCGTGCCCGATTCCAGGGGCAAGTGAACCCCAAGCTATGAAAGTCCATATGTTTTCAAAAGAGCCTCTTCAGGCAGGGTTCTGACACTTACTACAATGGACGAAGAAGTTCACTCGTCCTGTGAATCCTGATGCAGCCAAGAAATACTTCGCCTAAAAAAAAAAAAAAAAAAAAAAAGCAGAATAACTCGCTAAGTCGAACACCCCAAAGGGCGACTTAGGCAAAAAGGAGCGTCTCGGTGGATTGAAAACCCGAAAGGGCGATCCAGGCAAAAGTTAGAGACATTGAAAAAAAGAAAAAGAATTTGCATCCCGCTAGATTGAACACCTCACACTGGGGCAATCTAGGCAAAAATTAGGGATTTGGCAAGTAATTGCATCTTGACAAGACTGTGCTCTATATCTGTCATCCGTCAGGGATTCTCGATTCGTCATCGACTGAAGCTCCGAATACATCGAAAATTCGGAATGGTAGAGGAAAGGTCATTATGTTCAATGAAGTCCTCTCCAATATATATCACCGATTTCAAACTTGTACAGATCTATGGAGTCTCGCCCTTTGCAGACTACCATTCCATTACATCTATTTGAGCTTTTATCCAATTATTTGCACTCCTTTTTGTTTCAACTCAACAAATGTTTTGCATGCTTTAATTGATAAAGTATCATTTTTTTTTTCAAAATAAACAAATTTTTCAAAAAAAAATGTTCTTAAACAAAGTGAACATTCACGATGATGGAAGGATACTTAGGAGACCCACAGTGCTCTCCCGGGGGTGGTATGATTACCAACAGGTAAGACAATTGTTCGTATCTCGAGCATGACTGTATCTTTGTCCTGCAGAACCTCATATGGTCTCTCCTCAGCAAGGTTACTCAGTGCAGTGTTGGTTGAAGTTGTTCATCTTCATGTTCCCGGCAGTACAGATTCTTCCTCCAAATCCCTGTTAGCTCTATTGTGGGGCATCCCCAGTAGAGTGCTGTTTGAGCCCTATCGTGGGGCATCCCCAGCAAGTTTGCTATTTCGGACATTATTGTGGGGCAGCTCCCCTAGCAGAGTGTTTACTGAAGACTTCAACTTTCGCCTCTCCAGCAGAGCAGTCTTCATCTCCCCCCCAGCATGGGTGCTTTTCTTGGAAGATTCAGTATTTGGAGGATCGACATCCCCGTAATCCGGCATTCCCTCAGATAGATCCCCCAGTGGAGTTGTTCGCGTAAGGAGCTTTATCAATGCTTTTGTATTTCTCATCAGAGATCTGGTTGCTTCTCGGTATCTCAGATTTTCATCACGAGTTGTTGTGGCGCATACGCCTGTATGTTGAACTCTGTTCTTCGGTTGTGACTGACGATCCCTCCGGAAGCCTCCGGTGGTCTTCCTCCCCTGCAGGATAAATGTTCCCTGATATCCCAGTCCCCAGTGGATTTTCTTTGCTCTCTGGTGGCTTTGGTTTCCTCTCCGGACGGTTGATTCCCGGACCTGCGTGTTGAGCATGTCTGTTTGTCAGCATTCATCATACATTCATCATGCATAATGCATACATGCATAATCATAGCATTTGGATACTCATGTTGCAGCTGTTGCCGTGTATTTGTTGACGGTTGCCTCCTGCTATTTGTTGATACAGAATCTCTCTAGTAGATTTTCCTTAAGCAGATATGGGTGTGTCTGATCTCTCCATGTAGAGCCAACCCCTTAAGCAGAAAGTGTCTATCCTTTCCTTCCATTTCCCCACTGAGATACATCCTCGTGGATGACGGTTGTTTCCGTTCCCTCCCAACACACATTGGGATGGATTTTCCCTATTGAGTTCTTTCCTCATTAGGATGAGTCCTGTTTCAGTCTGCCTTTATGGATCGATCCTAAATTGGCTACCCGTTGACTGTCTCTTGTGCTTCCCTGGGGCATGAATGAATAGTCGCTCACTAACCGGCACTCGTTCATTTCATCCTCAGCGGAATTTGTGGCCTCTACCTACAAACCGGTAGTTGTAAGTCCTATCTTTGTGGTTTTCTACCCACTAGCTGGTAGTTGTAAAATCCCACATTCTCCCCTTGATGGAGTTAACCCTTTGTGCTCATCCCGATGATGACTGGTTACTTTTCCATTGGCTTCTACCTACAAACCGGTAGTTGTAAGTCCTATCGTCGTGGTTTTCTACCCACTAGCTGGTAGTTGTAAAATCCCACTTTCATCCCCTTGTCGGAGTTAACCCTGTGTGCTCATCCCGATGATGACTGGTTACTTTTCCATTGGCCTCTACCTACAAACCGGTAGTTGTAAGTCCTATCTTTGTGGTTTTCTACCCACTAGCTGGTAGTTGTAAAATCCCACATTCTCCCCTTGATGGAGTTAACCCTTTGTGCTCATCCCGATGATGACTG
Source organism: Lathyrus oleraceus (assembly GCF_024323335.1). Classification (NCBI taxonomy): domain Eukaryota; kingdom Viridiplantae; phylum Streptophyta; class Magnoliopsida; order Fabales; family Fabaceae; genus Lathyrus; species Lathyrus oleraceus. Next base: position 390,454,639 of record NC_066580.1, read on the forward strand.
GTTACTTTTCCATTGGCTTCTACCTACGAACCGGTAGCTGTAAGTCCTTTCTTTATGGTCTTCTACCCACTACCCGGTAGTTGTAAATCCTTTTTTTCTCACTCTGTCTCAGTAGTTCGGACTGGTGGCCTCTACCTACAAACCGGTAGCTGTAAGTCCTATCTTTGTGGTTTTCTACCCACTAGCTGGTAGTTGTAAAATCCCACTGTCATCCCCTTGTTGGAGTTGACCGTTTGTGCTCATCCCGATGATGACTGGTTACTTTTCCATTGGCTTCTACCTACAAACCGGTAGTTGTAAGTCCTATCGTCGTGGTTTTCTACCCACTAGCTGGTAGTTGTAAAATCCCACTTTCCTCCCCTTGTTGGAATTAACCCTTTGTGCTCATCCCGATGATGACTGGTTACTTTTCCGTGGTTTTCTGCCTACAAACCGGTAGATGTAATCCCCTCTCTGTGGTTTTGATACTCTTTTCCCCTTTGGATACTTGCCTTGATCAAGCAGTATTGTCCCCATTGGGTCTTCACTTTCTTTTTGGATACTTGCTCCGAGTTAGCAACTTTATCCTCTTTTGATTGGTCATCTTTTGCATACCTAGCCTGGTACCCAGATGCCTTTCTTTTCGGTCGATTATTCATTTAACAACCTACAACCCGGTTATGGATAATCTTCCATGCGAGTGTATTATCTACGTTTTGACGGCTATAGATAATATGACTTATGTTTTTCCGGTATTCAGACCGAAGAAGTTTCCGACGATCAGGTCGATGTACTTATGTTTTTCCGGTATTCAGACCGAAGAAGTTTCCGACGATCAGGTCGATGTACTTATGTTTTTCCGGTATTCAGACCGAAGAAGTTTCCGACGATCAGGTCGATGTACTTATGTTTTCCCGGTATCCAGACCGAAGAAGTTTCCGACGATCAGGTCGATGTACTTATGTTTTTCCGGTATCCAGACCGAAGAAGTTTCCGACGATCAGGTCGATGTACTTATGTTTTTCCGGTATTCAGACCGCAGAAGTTTCCGACGATCAGGTCGATGTACTTATGTTTTTCCGGTATTCAGACCGAAGAAGTTTCCGACGATCAGGTCGATGTACTTATGTTTTTTCCGGTATTCAGACCGAAGAAGTTTCCGACGATCAGGTCGATGTACTTATGTTTTTCCGGTATTCAGACCGACGATCAGGTCGATGTACTCATGGCACTCAGGCCAATTTTCCGGTATTCAGACCGAAGAAGTTTCCGACGATCAGGTCGATGTACTTATGTTTTTCCGGTATTCAGACCGAAGGAGTTTCCGACGATCAGGTCGATGTACTCATGGCACTCAGGCCAATTTTCCGGTATTCAGACCGAAGGAGTTTCCGACGATCAGGTCGATGTACTCATGGCACTCAGGCCAATTTTCCGGTATTCAGACCGAAGGAGTTTCCGACGATCAGGTTGATGTACTCATGGCACTCAGGCCAATTTTCCGGTATTCAAACCGAAGGAGTTTCCGACGATCAGGTCGATGTACTCATGGCGTTCAGGCCAATTTCCGATTTTCAAATCGAAGAAGTATTCTCCTCTCCGTTGGTGTCGATAAACGTCGAGTTTTTCCCGATCATCCGTTGATGATTTGGTTGTGTCCTCCTTCCCAAGTGAAGTATTCTCCTCTCCGTTGGTGTCGATAAACGTCGAGTTTTTCCCGATCATCCGTTGATGATTTGGTTGTGTCCTCCTTCCCAAGTGAAGTATTCTCCTCTCCGTTGGTGTCGATAAACGTCGAGTTTTTCCCGATCATCCGTTGATGATTTGGTTGTGTCCTCCTTCCCAAGTGAAGTATTCTCCTCTCCGTTGGTGTCGATAAACGTCGAGTTTTTCCCGATCATCCGTTGATGATTTGGTTGTGTCCTCCTTCCCAAGTGAAGTATTCTCCTCTCCGTTGGTGTCGATAAACGTCGAGTTTTTCCCGATCATCCGTTGATGATTTGGTTGTGTCCTCCTTCCCCAGTAGAGTTTCCTCCTCTCCGTTGGTGTCGATAAACGTCGAGTTTTTCCTATTCGTCCTATGACGTCTAGTTGTACCTATCCCCACGTGGATTTACCTCTCCGTTGGTCTTGGTAAACGTTGAGTTTTTCCCATTTCGTCCGTTGACGTATGGTTGTATCCCTTCCAGTCATTCATTAATGTCTGGTTACCTCTCCGTTGGTCTTGGTAAACGTTGAGTTTTTCCCATTTCGTCCGTTGACGTATGGTTGTATCCCTTCCAGTCATTCATTAATGTCTGGTTACCTCTCCGTTGGTCTTGGTAAACGTTGAGTTTTTCCTAGTTGTCCGTCGGCATCTAGTTGTGATTTCTTTTCCCATTCATCGTCGTTGCGATGTCTAGATGTGGTTGTACCCTTTGAAAACAAAAACAAAAATATATATACCCAGTAATAAATCCCGGTGGACGTTTCCATTGGTGGATCCCAGTTGGTGCAAATTTCTACGGTCCTTTTGTATTCAATCCCTGTTTACCCTGAAAGTCTGACAGCCGTTGCTCTCATCCATTCGGGTTCCCAGCTGATTGAATAGGGGCAGCTGTAGCACCTCAAATTTGCACCTACCATTGTACATACATTTTCATATTAGGTCATAGCATATCATGGTCCATTGCATAGCATTGCATTGTCCTCAGTTGCCTCAAGAGCAAGCAAGTCAAGAATTAGGTCAAACTGATCAGGAGATCAGTCAACCAAGCAAGCAAGGTTGTTTCTCAAGGAGCCAAGGCCCTAGGGTTTGTCCAACAAGTTCACATGACTTAGAGGTCCATTTGAAGTGTTTAAGCCAAAGATTGGAGGCTCAGAGGTCATCAGTCCATGCACAGTCAGTCAGAAACCCTAGAGAAGTCAACAGAAAGTCAGACTTGGTCAACTGTTGATTTAATCAGTGATTCGATGGATGGAATTGATTTGAGAGAGCTTATTCATGTCCCAATAGGCCTCATATATCATGGCAATCAACATCATTGAAGAATTTGAAGCCAATCAGAAAATTTCCAAAAATAGAAACTGGACCTGTAATTTTAACTGCCAAAAATGGAAACTTCTTGATCCTCAACTTGCATCTTGATACAAGCTTCAAATGAATTTTTGCCCAACATGAAAGTTGAAGATCTTGTTCTCCCATTTTCAAAAAGTCCAAGAACACCCAAATCCCATGTATGGTTGGCAAGATATGATCAATTCAATTTCAAAAATTTGTGAACTTCAACAAGCCATATCTCATGAACCATAAGGCCAAATTTGATGGGGTTTTTTCCTACAAGCTCCATTTGTTCCCCTCTTTCCAAAAATGCATTCATCATGAACCAAAACCTTGCCAATCAAAATGCCATTTTTGAGCTTGGCTTTATTAAATTCAAGTGGACCAAAAGTTGACTTTTTAATTTAGCAAGTTTTAACACATTTGGCCATTTGGGATCTGTTTTAAATGGTATTTGTAACTTGTCCAAAGGCCCAAATCGTGCAGACCACACCTCCATGTGCAACTTGTGTCAAACTTAGCAATTTTGGCATTTGGCTTCATTTGTGTTAATCAAGCTTAACACTTCTATTAGCAAGGATAAACAGACAGATATAAAGTTATTTTCTGCACAAACAACCCTAGTTGCAGCCTCCATTTCGAACAGAAACTCTCACTCTCTCATTTTTCCATTTTGCTCACTTTGCATTTTTCTGCTAAACTCTCAAAGAACCACGAGCACCCTTGGTATTTTCATCAGTTGCCAACATTTTTGAAGCATTCTCAATCCTCTTTTGGTGACTGTAAACAAAGGAAAGGCAGCTGCTACATCAACACCCTCCAATGGCAGATTTCGAACCAGTTTGTTTCAAGCAAGTTTGAGCTAAAGTTCTTCAAGAATCCTTCAACACTAACCATAATCTGCACCTATTTCAAGCTGCATCATCCAAACAACCATTGTTCCTCGATTTTCTTCACAGCCAAGTAAGATTTCGACTATCCTTTTTCTCTAATCCATGCCATGTGTTAGATAGAGCTTGCTTAGCTGAGTCCATTACAACTTGAATCACATGAAATGATTAAGAAATGCATGAGATATCTGGATCTGAAATTTCTTGTTCATGATAATTTTTGCTCGATTCTTGGATGATTGGTGTGTTTTAATGATTATGCTTGCTGGATATATGATGCTGGATGTTTGTTGTTTCGATTGCCATGATTATTTGCTGTTTCTGGGCATGTTGGTTCTCCACGATTGTTGGAGATGATGAAGAACACTGTTCCATTAATAAACCCTAAGTGAATTTCCAGAAAATTGGTTTCATGTATTTGCTGCGTGCTGTCACTGTTCCCTCAAGCCATTAACCAATCATAACATTTCCTCTGCGTGCTCAAAACGGTGCGTTTGGTTTAATGAGGACGATATTTACTTAAATGCCATTCAGTCAACTTGTTTGACCATCATACCATGCTATGTATTCATGATTATTCCCATTTGATCACTCCACTTCCAAAATTCATTTCTCACTCAATTTAACTCCAAAATTCATGAAATTTTTTCCATCATGTTCACATGAATGTCTACTATTTTATCATGATTTTTGCTGAATTTTTGGTTGGCTGGATTTTAAATGGCTCTAGGTTTCTTGACATGTATGCTTAATTTGTACCTTTTGCCATTTCTTTTGTGAAATAATGATGATGCATCCAATGACCCTGAAATTTTTTGTGGTTAATCTACACTCATCCATGTTCATTTTGATGTAAAGTTTGTGCATTTATCATATGTGGTTTGTGAGATATAAATTTTTGAAGTAGGGTGTGACAATTTGTGTCACACCAATGATATGCAAGTTCATGATTTTTGTTGACATGCCTTCTGACCTTCAAATAATGTGAAATTTTGCATGATCCATCTCTTATATGTCTAGTATGTGTGTGAATTTTCCTGAAATTAATTGTGCCATTTCCTATTTGTTTGTGACTTTTCTTCCCTGCCTAGTCAATTGTTGACTTTATATGACACATCTTGCCATTTCATTTGGGAAATTCTCATGCTTTATTGTATGATCATGAAATTTTACATGTGCATACTAGACACCTTAAGCTTTGCATTGGTGTTGATCCCATCCATTTTCTCATCTGTTTTCATTTAGTTATGATTTTTGAAGATGACACATGTTTTGTTGACTTCTTTGTGCACACTTGAAATTGTGTTGACTTCCTGATTTTAATTGACTATCTTCCCATGATCCAATTGAGCTGAAATTTCATATGCATGCTATGTTATGGATTGTGATTGAGTATGAATTATTTCATAATTTTTGGAATTGATTATGTTTGCTTTTGAGCTTGGTCTTGCTGTTGACCTTTTGTGTGCTTTCCCTTGCCATGCTTTGATTTCTTTTGCTTGTGAATTGATAATGATGCATGATATGAATATGAATCCAATTGTGCTTGCTTCTTAAATGTTTGAACTTGACTTTGGTTGACTATTGTTTGCTGTTTTGACTTTCCCTTTTGTTTTTGACCCTGGGCTTGTCCTAGTGGTCTGTTGGGCTTATGATTGAGTTTATGTTTCAGGTTAAGCAACAATGCCTCAAAGATCATACAAATTTGATTGAGTTTGATTACATATCATGTGCTAACCTTTGTTTTGTAGGTGGCATGACTCATTTGACTTGAGTTTGTGCTTTGCACATTGGTCCCTCTATGTTGACTGTTGATTCTTTTCCTTTTGCTTTAACTGTTGAAATGTGTACTGATTAGTTTGACTATTTCAGGTACCATTAGTTGCTTAAGTTCTTTGAACTTGCTTTGCTTTGCTATTTAGCAACTTGCTTGAGGTATAATTCCTTTTTCTTCATGTAGTCTGGAGACCCGGCCTGTTATTTGGCCGGGCAAACTGTCTGAAGTCCTCCTTAAGAGGCAATGCTTGTGTATGTTTAAATTTGTCCTTGTACAGAGTCAAAGACCTCCTAAGTGAAGAGGCAATTGGCAGAACCAAGGGATAAACAACCTATCCCCTGCTATTCAGTGTGTCTTCTGTTTTGCTCACACCACTGTGTTGATGCATTTCAGATAAAAACCCAAGATCTTGTGCAACTGCACAGTTGAGTCAGTATCTAATGTGTAGAAGGGTTCTCACTTTCTGAACCCACACATTCTTGTCAAATGCTCTCCCTGGCCAGGGATAGAAGCAATGAGGCACACCCCTCATCTCCTTTCATCTGCTTCACCTTAGCCCCTCAATGGCAAGGTTAAGAGCACCCTTTACCCAGTTCCAGAGGTTTGTTTGTTGAGGTTGATATGACCCCTCGACTAAAACCTAACCCTTGTGTGAGCCTCTTGTGTGTATATAGTGTGTGCTACCTGTGCTTGTATGTTTGTTTGACTTGCTTCCTGTGCAAGTTAGGTTTAGTTTAGACTAATCCTTGTTTGCTTTCGCCCTCGTTGCGATCCTTTCTCTCGCCCTTGTTGCGATCCTTTCTCTCGCCCTCGTTGCGATCGAGACTTTTCCTTTCTCTCGCCCTCGTTGCGATCGAGACTTTCCCTTTCTCTTGCCCTAGTTGCAATCAAGACCTTTGTCCCTCCGTAGCCGAACTACGGCAACTCTGATTCTCATGTCCAGATGAGATACGTAGGCACGAGATGCGATGTCTTGTCGAGTTTGACTAACAACTAACACTAATTCTTTTCTCTCGCCCTCGTTGCGATTGAGACCTCCCCTTTCTCTTGCCCTAGTTGCAATCGAGACCCTTGCTTCCTGTGCAAGTTAGGTTTGGTGTGGCTTGCTTCCTGTGCATGTCATGTTTAGGATAGGCTTGCTTCCTGTGCAAGTTAGCTAGAAACCTTAACTTAGGGACGATTTTCCATGACAACATCTAGGCTCGAGTCGTAGTCTCCCTAGAGTTGTGTCTCCCTCTGTTATCTGGTTAGGCTAGTCCTTTTTCCCTGCGTAGGGGAACTACATTGCCCTGATCTTCATACCAGATGAAGTATGTAGGCAGGAGATTGAGCTGATCTCTCCGGGCGCCCTTTTTCTTTTTCAACCCTTTGTGTCTTAACCACCCTCGCGTGTGTTTTGGTTCGGATGCTGATGTAAGTCCAGTGATTGGCAGTCGGGCTCCACGTTTGCCTCTTTGTGTTTGTTTTGGTTCGGATGCTGATGTAAGTCCAGCGATTGGCATTCAGGCTCCACGTTTGCCTTTGCCTGTGTTTGTTTGTGTGCGTGTCAGCCGAGCTACGAATGCTCTGATTCTTCTCTCGTCCGAGAAGATACGTATGCATAGGATGCGATATCCTAGCGAGCATGTGTCGTCTCCCCAGTCCGAACTACTTCGACTCTGATGTCTATGCCTGATAGACTAAGTAGGCCCAGGATGCGATATCCTACCGAGTCAGTTTCAGTCAGTCTCTTTTGTCTCTTTCAGCCAGTGTGTGTGTGTTTGAGCAGTGTTTAGCAACCAATTTTCCTTCCTTTTGTGCGTGGATCCCGTAGAGTACTACGAATGCGTAGGGGTGCTAATACCTTCCCTTCGCATAACCGACTCCCGAACCCATCCTCTTTGGTCTCGAGACCATGTCCTTTCCTAGGTTTACTTCGAGCGTTTCCTTTCCCTCTTTTGGGATAAATAACGCACGGTGGCGGCTCTGTTGTTTCTTCTTTTCCCGCCGGTTTTTCGCGTAATGCGACACAAAGTTGAGGTGAAAAAGAGGAAAGTGAGAGAAATTTCTGAGTCAGATGAAGATGTTGAAGAAGATGTCTCTGACATCTCCCCTGTCAAGAGGACAATTGTTAGGAAGTCCCCTATAAAAGTTGTTGTTGTACACCTGGACAATATTTCTTTCCATCTTGAAGATGGAGCAGCAAAATGGAAGTTTGTAATCCAAAGAAGGGTGGTGGTGGAGAGAGAATTAGGCAAGGATGTTGTGGAGGTCAAAGAGGTCATGGACCTGATTAAACATGTTGAATTAATGAAAACTGTTGTTGGGTTATCTCAGTGTTATGGAGGATTGGTTAAAGAATCTGTGGTCAACATTCCTGAAGACATTGCTGATAAAAACATCAAGAAATTTTGTAAGGTGTTTGTAAGAGGGAAATGTATCACATTCTCTCCAACTGTGATTAATAAGTTTCTAGGAAGATGAACAGAAGGTGTATGTGAACTGGAAGCCGCAGAGAATGAGGTATGTAGGGAAATTACTGCAAGACAGGTAAAGGAGTGACCTAGCAAGAAGCATCTCCCTGCTGGGAAGCTGACTGTGAAATATGCCATATTGCACAAGATAGGGTCTGCAAATTGGGTGCCTACAAACCACATCTCAACAATTTCAAATGCCCTTGGAAGGTTCATCTTTGTTGTTGGAACCAAGCTGAAATTTGATTATGGAAGATTTATGTTTGAACAAATTGTCAAACATGCTTCTACAAATGCAGTAGAGCTGCCCATAGCTTTTCCCTCAATGATTTGTGGGATTATCCTGAGTCAACACCCTGGAATTTTGAGTACAAATGATCTTCTTAGTAGAAGAAAACCTCCTCTATCAGTTCACTACAAATTGTTTGAAGGCAGACATGTCGAAGACATTGTCATGACATCTGCTGTGAAAAAGCCAGCCTCAAAAGGTGGTCTTATTGCTGAGCTGAAAGAAACTTGTAAAGAATTGGATACGGGGATAAGGGTAGCAACTGCCAGGAAAGAAGCTTTGGAGGCTCTAATTGCAAGCCTGGAGCAAGCTGAAAGAGATAATGTTGGACAGGCCAAGGAAGCAGAAGCCCAAACCTCTAGTGAGAGGTCTGAAACTCAAGATGAAATAAGTGGCAGTTCTGGTTCTGATGATGATGTAGATGCAAGCTCCTCTGACTAGTTTTGTTGAAGTTGTCCCCCACTCTTTTGATGGTGTGCTGTGATGGATGTTCTGGTGGTTCTTTTGGCAGTCATGTTCTGATGCCTTGATGTATTTTTATGGTTTTTTATGATTTTCTGGATTTTATCTCAGCTTGTATAAAGTTGTATTTGTTCCTGGATCTGTAACACTTAACAATCTGGTTTGACATTCTGTGTGACATTCTATTTGACTAATAGACATTTATTTTGTCTCTTTGGTCTCTTTTGGCTAAAAAGGGGGAGAAGTAGTTAAAGTAGCTATGCAATATACAAATGATGTTACAGATGTATGTTGGAGATAATCTGTTTACTACATGTGATGTTGAAGGTGATGTTAGATAGGGAGGTGTATGTTACAGGTGATGTTAGATGAGGAGGTGTATGTTACAGGTGATGTTAAAGAGGAGAAGTGTTCTGTCTGTGTTGAGCAGACTAGTGCTAACTGGATGGGGAGGTGGAGCACAAGCGCATGTGTGTTTAATATGTGTTTACTAGTTACTATTTTAGCTAGTAATGTGTGTTTTATTACTTTTGCTGCTAAACCGATACTGTGATTATTCTCTTGTGAAACAAATGATATGATGTATGTTTTAGCCAAAATTTGCCAAAGGGGAAGTTTGTTAGTTCTATGTGTTGGCATCAATTTTGGTAAAACCTAGAGTTTTCACAAGTTGTCACAAGTGTTGTCTTGACATGAGATAATAGGTTCCTGCAGGGTGCTTAAAATATGGTTGTACAGGATTTAGCTGAGATGTCAGACCCGATGTCAAGACATTTGTATACAAAACAGTCAGTCTGAATGTTATGTATTTTGTGATTGCGCTTTTTATGCTAATCTATGTTTGATTGATGTGAAGACTGAACGCGCCATTCAATCAGTAATTAAAACCAGATTGATTTATTTTCCAACAAGATATGATCAGCTGTCATAAGAAGATACGAATGGAAAATAGTTGTATGGTTTTATGATGTCCAAGCCCAGTAAAATACTTCTATATAAAGGGCATGGAAAACCTATTTTTTATACACAAGAAATAACGAACGAAATAGTGAGAGAAAATAAGGGTTTTAGTCTTGTGTGAGCGTGTGTATTGTGAGTCATTCATTCATCCATTGATGATTGAATTGGACTGACTTTTGATTTGTAATTTGTCCACTCTAAGTTTTGAAGCATGAGTGTGTGTTTACTTGGTTGAAGCTTTTAAGCAATATCAAGTATGTGTTCTTGAAGAGTGTCTTCTTTCATTGTAATATTTATTTTTACATCACTGTTGTGATTGAGGGGAGTGAGTAAGATCTCTTATCTAAGAGTTCTTAGATAGAAGTCACACGGGTAGAGATTAGGTGAAAAAACTATAACTTGAAGTTGTTTACTGAGAGTCTTTGAACTAATTTTGTTTAGTGGATTTCCTTCCTGGCTTGGTAGCCCCCAAACATAGGTGAGTTTGCACCGAACTGGGTTAACAATTGCTTGTGTCACTTGTACTACTGTTCTTTATATTTTATCCTGTTTATATTGTTCAGATATTAGTGTCATGACATTACCTTCGGCATCTCATATCTGATACCAGAATTTCAATTGGTGTGCACCACATTGCTCAATTTTTTGTCGTTCTTCTTCAAAATACCAAATACATTAAACCTAATTTCTCGCCCCCGTGCGGCCAACAACTTAACTTTTTTCAGAAAGAACACTGGTTAATCCATTCTAACGCGCACAACAAACTAGTGCTTAAGTCTCTGCCGAGAGTAAACAAGCCGATGTTTAGCCTTTAAAATGCGGTCTAAATAGTCGTTCATTAAAAGACACCAACCAATCGTAGTTCCCCGAACTACGAATGCTCTGATTTCCTTATTGTACCATAATGATACGTAGGCACGAGATTGTGAGATCTTGGCGAGCACACTAATAAAAAGTCTCTCATTTCCCCCTTTCTGAGGTTTCCATCCATATCTATTTTTAATCTTTTATTCACTCGAAGAAAACAAACAACATCAACTAACATTCAAATCGCAAATTAAATTAAAAGGTTCTCGTTGGGTACAACAAACGTGAGGGATGATAATACATTCCCCTTGCGTAATCGACTCTCGAACCAGAATATGGTTGAGACGACCATTATTCTATTTTTAAAGGTTTTATCGATATTTTCCTATTCCTTCATTGGAATAAATAAAGTTTGGTGGTGACTCTGTTCGAACTAATTTTTTCCGTGACCATCGCGAGGGATCGTATTTTTCGAGATGCGTCACAAAGATAGAATTATTAGTTTATTTAAGAAAATAAATTAATAGGGTGATTATATAAACCCAAGGGTTATGTCCCTTATCCCTAATTAATTATATAAACCCAAGAGCAACAACATTGGGGTAATGAATTTGTAAACTGTGCATTTTTAGGGGAATAAAGTATGGTGTTAGTATACGTGTTTTTCTCCCTCTAATTGTGACAAAAAAAGTCATATTTATATGACAAATTAGGTCACTACAAATGGAAATTAATTAATTGTGATGAAGCACAATCAATCAGAAATCAATTCTAAAAGACTATGTCAAAATTCATTGAATCTAAACACTTTTGATATTTTTTAATTTTTTTATATTTTTTATATTATTTTTTATTAAATTAAAGGTAAAAAATAAAAAATAAATATTTTTAAAATAACTATTAAAGAAAAAACGAAAATTAATTTAAAAAGATAAAATAAAACAATTTTTGTGAAAAAAGGTAAAAAAAAAAACTTTACAAAGTGAAAAAGGTTGGGTGAAGCCATGACCACATTTGATTGTACTCCTTTTTCTCAACCAAATGGGTCATTCCAATTATTCAGAATGAAATTCCACTAAAAATAATATAATTTAAATACTTAATGAATTATTTAACTTTACTGATTAATCATAATCAAATTTTAACTAATAATAATAAACCTACTCTAAAGTAAGAATTATATGTTATCCTAATTAGTTAATTAATTGAAACTATATATTAAACAAAAGTTAAAATTATACCTTGACAAGCTCAAAAATAGCAACTAAAGTATGATGGGATCAAAACTCCTAAAGAGTCAAAATGACCCCCCTTTGACTTTTTAGGTCATTGGATTTTAACAAATAACTTGTATGGGACTCTAGACATATCAATAATCTAAACTTTGAGTTAGCTGAAAAAGGCAAAGAGAAGTTGTCAAAATTTGGGGTATGACAGAACTCGACAAAGGTGACACAGTCTATGTCTTATGTTCAATATAAAAATAAGGACAAAAGAGTAATTGTATACATAAACATGATCACATAAAGGTTTTATCATATCACACAATATTTTTGTGACTATGATAGAAGTGATGTGTTGGTAGATACCGCTCATTGTTTATTATATTAATTGTATGATTTAGTATAATTGTCATTATCACGAAAACCTACATGGTCACACAAATAAGGAAAGATTAATGAAAGATAAAAATGAATAAGTGAATCTTGTTTGATTGTGCGGTCTTAGAATTCACTAGCGTTAGTTAGAGAAACATGGTACATCATAACGTACAATGTACTTAAGTGCAATATGGAATACTGTAAGGTACAATACGCTTAAGTGGAATACGAAATACCATAAGATATGACGTGCTAAAGTGGAATATGTAATATTGTAAGGTATTATGAACTTAAGCGGAATACAGTACACCGTAATGTATGGTGCACTTAAGTGGACTTGTTCAACTTGCAGTTTACAGAAGCAGTTTTATAAATATAACCCTTATGGTGGAGTTTCCTCATTTGGTGAAATTCAATTTTGTGAAACCCTAGCCTTATTTTCTCTCTCTCTCTCTCTCTCTCTCTCTCTCTCTCTCTCTCTCTCTCTCTCTCTCTCTCTCTCTCTCTCTCTCTCTCTCTCTCTCTCTCTCTCTCTCTCTCTATATATATATATATATATATATATATATATATATATATATATATATATATATATATATATATATATATATATATATAGATACACATTCGTAACATCCAGCGCTAAGATTGAAGACACTATATCCGTGTGGACTAAGTTGAGGCATTGTTGTTCAGCGTTTGTGATTTTTCTTCTAATTCTACACCAACAGTTAATTGCAATAAGAGGTAACCATCTATTTGTGATCATACTCATTCATAAGGATTTACTTAACGGAATTTTTATTTTCCATTACATTTTATATCACAATTTCCCTTCATACGTATCATAACCACTTCTCACAAAACCATGCTTAAGAAAAAAAATCATAAAGTCGACGATATTATTGCATAGGTATTTTCTTCAACCCATACAAAGATACACCTTAGAAGTTTTTTACACAAAACATTTATATGGATTTATGTAGGTTGTGCCTTCAAGGTATTAATTAACGTAAGAAATATGTTTTGGCATCCATTTGTTCCAACTTAGTATTATATTGATCACAACAGTCATAAGAACCATTATATAAAACTTTTTACCCATAATATTTTATTGTAATAAACTTTAATGACTTAAGTAAAATATTTTTTCTATAATACTTTCTTTATACCTTTCTTATTAAATCCCCATAACACCTTCCTTCTTCTTGAAGATCCACTTACATCCAAACACATTTTGTTTCTCATATAGCATCACAAGTTATCAATGTGGTTCTTCTTAGATTATTAGATTATATGTAATGGGTATTTTTTTTATAATTGAGGTAAGGATAGTTTAGTATAGTTATATTTTATTATATATTCTATTTGTAATTTGATTTTGTTAAAATTGATTTGGTTTATCTTTGATTAATTTTATTTGGCTTCATTTCATTTGGTGCGGATATGTTTGATTTTGTTCCATTTTGTTTGGTTTATTCTGGTTCAATTTTGTTTGGTTCTTTTGTCTGGTGGTTCTTTTCTTTGGAGGTTCCTCCTCTAGCAGTTGGTTATGTTATTAGTTTATTTGGTTCAATATTTTATTTTCGAGGTTAATTTGTAACAAGTTTAACATTTATCAAATTTTAAATTGAAAATGGGTGTTAAAGTTTTAGATTTATATTGTTTTCGTTTCTTATTTCCCAAACTCTCAATGCTTCATAATAAATGGGAGTTGTTAGCTAATATGTAATGACCTTTTGTTATAATTGGGCTACTCTTGTCATCTAGTGGTGACAACGATTCTTCTAGCATAAATTTTAGAGTTTAACAATGCTTCGGGAGCAAGCTCAAACTAGATGTTAGGGTAATCTATAGGTAGAAAGTAATTCTAAAAGGGGTGTTTCTGTTAGTTGGAGATTTCGACAAATAGGTGAAGTTCTTTGGAAGTGTTATGTTTTGGAGAATAAATAAAAATGGTTGTGTCGAAGCTATTTGTTGAATTTTTTTTCTTGGGTAAACAAACCTTTCTTGTCGAAGCCTGAGACTTAGAAGATATTTTGGATCTCCACAAGTTCTCTTCGATGTAGGCGTTTGACAGATTCGAAGCTTCAAGCGGGAAAGATTTGAAATTTAAACAAAGCAGTTTCGTCAGGCCAACGCGTGGAAGCATCTGAGACATGCAACGCTTGAAAATGTCGAACGTGGCAGTCATCTATGTAGAGACCGTTAGGGTCGAATTGTTATAAATAGGGGTCTTAGTTTTAGATTTCGGTGTGTTCAAACAAATATACAGAAATTCACCAAAATACTCAAAGTACTAGAGCGAGAGAAAAGAGTTTTATGCTGAAAATGTATGTATGAAGAACACCATAATTTCGTTTCATATTATCTATTTTATGCAAGTTATTTAAACTAAAATCATTTACTATCTTTTCTTCTATCGAATTGCCCTTATTTTCAGTATTTTATCATCACATTTACCTTTGCATTTACATTTCGCCAAGCTTTCATTTCCAGCACTTTCTCAAAACTTAAAGCGTTTACTTCAAGTTATTCATCTTCACCTTTGCCAAGTACTTTTGTTATCTTTAAAAACCCTTTTCTACAAAGTTACTACCATTTACTCTTTGCCTGTAAAGTCATAAATTTCGTTTAGAATTATTGTCGAAACACCTTCCACTATTCATAAACCAGAAACAAACTTAATCATGAGTCAAATCACCATAATAATAGTTCTTGAGACACATGTCCTAGGATCAATCTAGTCGATCCTGTAAGTTACCAAAATCTATAATATTGGAAGACTAGCGGTTGTTTGTCAGAAATTGTTGGTAAGCAAATTGGCACGCCCAGTGGGATAGTGTCGAAAGAATTATTAATTATAATAGTTTGCTTTACTTTTACAATACAAAATTGTTGTTATTCTTTTGGTTTAAAAAATTAGTGTTGTATGATCCTTAGAAGTGGTAGGATAGCCAACAATTCACAACCTATAACCGAAAGAAAAAACGCAAAAAAGATGGTTAATACAACCAGTCAAGGGGAACAATTTCCTCCCCAGGGAACAGGCACAATCGGAGCAAATTCGGTTGATGTATCCACTGAGATCCCTAGTGCACAGGCCATACCAACATCTGGATCCATGGACTTGCATAATTCGACAACAATGCCTATTATGTCAAGCGTAGCAGACACTCCTGCAATTTCAACCCCTAGGCCACCAGGATTTGAGAATTTTAGGCCTTTGAGAGAATACCCATATGGAATGCCATCTACTGCCATGGTGGGACTTCAAAACAATTCTTCCATATATACTCAACCACATAATACGGTTATTTCTCCAATTTAAAATTTTGGCTCTGGCATGAACCATGTAGGTCGAAATACCCAATCACAAGGAGTCCCCACCCTATTACCTACCCTCACAACGAATAACCAGGCAGCCTTTAGACAACAAATGGATGCCAGTAACCATGATATGGTAGGAGTTCTGGCCAGAGAAATGAATACCATTTTTTCTCCTCTAATACAGAATGTGAATAGGACTAACAATGACAATGCCCAAACATACCAACAACTGTCAGCGCAGATGGGACGCATAGCAGATTTCCTAGGCGCCCCACAGTCCTCTGTTCGACGCAGGCCAAACCAGGTCATAATCCAAGGACAAGCGCCTGACGAAAGGGTCATGGGGGCAAGATTGGAACAACAGCCAATTCGACGGGAAGTCCCTGAAGAACAACCCAGGAGAGTAATAATGGTTAATAGAAACCAGAATGCAAACGAAGTAATTCATAGGGTTAGGCGGGAAAACATGATGGAAAATGACTTAACTACTATGATAGAGAGAATCATGCCCCAGAATGGTCTGAATACAGAACTTCGACGGACAAATTATTCCTCTCCTTTATCAGAATACGTCCTACAAACTGAATTATCAAGGGGTTGTAAAATCCCTAAGTTCACCAAATTCTCAGGGGACACTAGTGAATCCACTATAGAACACATAGCCAAATACATGACTGAGGCAGGGGATTTGGCGAACAGTGAGAACCTAAGAATGAAATATTTCCCCAGTTCTTTAACAAAGAATTCCTTCACGTAGTTTACAACTTTGCCACCAAATTCCATAGATGCTTAGCCTCATTTGGAAAGATGGTTTCATGAACAATTCTACATGGGCCAAACTATGATAAGTCTTAAGGAATTAGCCAGTATCAAAAGAAAATTCATTGAACCTATAGATGATTATCTGAATAGGTTCCATTTGTTGAAATCTAGATGCTTTACAATAGTGCCTGAACAGGATTGGTCGAAATGGCCGCTAGAGGTTTAAACTACTCCATCAGGAAAAAGTTAGATACCCAGTATCTAAGAGATATGGCCCAATTAGCAGACAGGGTTCGACAGGTTGAACGCTTAAAAGCTGAAAAGGCCAGAGCGAATAAGAATTATAAGAAAGAGAGGGTTGCTTATGTCGAATTCGAAGATGGGGAGTCTGAAATATCTAATGACCCTTATGGTCTTGAGGAATTCGAAGTAGATTTGGCTTAATTAAAAGAAGAAGCACCTTATGCCTGTAAATTACTTACACCTTCGAATGGCAGGAACCCTGTCGAAACTAAAAAGAATGATAGATTTCCTAAAAAGACTTACACATTTGATGTTACCAAATGTGACGAAATCTTCGATTTATTAGTAAAAGATGGCCAAATGATAGTGCCTCCTAATACCAAAATTCCTCCGTTAGAACAACGAAAGAAAAGAGGCTTCTGTAAATATCACAATTTTTTAGGCCATAAAACCTCACAATGCTTTCTTTTCAGGGATCTTATTCAGAATGCAATTAAGGATGGCCGCCTCAAGTTCGCTGACAAGGGAAAAAACCAGATGAAGGTTGACGCTGATCCCCTCAACATTGCTGACACAAATTATGCTGAACTTGTAGAAATCAACATGATTGACATAGGGGAAGTGGAGACTGTGAAGGCAACAGGAACTGAAGGCTATGCGTTAGATGGAAAGCAGGCTACTGATGGCCTAAATAACGATGTTCCCTTTGGAATCTCTGTCAAAGGTGAACAGGTTGCTAATGTCGAACCAAGGGTCACTGAAGGTCTTAAGGGGAAAGCAATTGAGGCTACTGAGGGCCTAAGGAAGAAATTCGAGGAAATTTCAATCACTGATGGCGCCAATCTAGGTGTCAACATGGTGGATCTGAACCAACCCCCTCCAGAAATGGAGGAAGTGGAGAAATGTCTGAAGATGGAGCAAGAGGGGATGCAGTTTGGCTATCCCAAAGCCAATGAAAGCCTACGTAAATACCTTTGGAGATGTCACAAAAGAAATTCTGACATGTTGTTGTGCCCAAGGTGTAGCATCAGGATATGTCAAAGGGTGGCTGAGGATTACGAAAGATGGTAACGAACAAAGACTGAGAGAAACTGGAGGAAGGAAAGCCAATTACAGAAGGTGTATCCTACGCCAGGATAAAGCCTTCTTGGTTTTATAATGCGTTGCTACAAGTACGAAATAGAATGCTTGATGTGTCCCAGGTGTGGGGCAGTGTACAACGGAGAATTAGCTGAAGCATTCGAAAGAATCCCATCTAACCAGGGTTGGGACGGACATGGAGGTAACCCGAATATGTATATCTTCGACAAGAGGGAAGTTCCTAGGAGGCCAGACAGCCCTCACCCAAGGGCGAAAAGAGTTATGTTTAAACTTCCAGCAGAAGTCCCTGAGGACAAATGGACTCAGGAGGGGTTGAAGAAAGGAAAGTGGAGAAGTTTTTAGGATGGAGGAAGAACCTCTTTGGCTTATAGAAAATAGTTCCAGGCATCTAAGAGAGAGGCTATCAGGCTAGATAACTACAAAGGAAAGAATCCTATGTCAAGATCCCAGTGGAGAAGACATCAGAGGTTGAGGAAGGTTGAAAGAGAGATGACTTCAAGGGAGATTAGAGAATCCAGCAGCATCAAGGTGCCCCCAAATGTCACAAATTCGACCAAATCACCTGTAGGAAGGAAGTTGTTTCTAGATGAAAACAAAAGTCAGAAAGTTCAGGAGGAACAAGTAAGAGAGGAGGAAATACTCACTGACGACTTTGAGTCTGACGGAGTGTCATCTGTTAATGTGAATTGCAATGTGGTCTCAGTCCTACCATACGAATATAATCAGGAGACAGAGATTGAAGATAATGAGGAAGCGGATGATCTGGAGATGGTGAAGCATAAACTAGTGTGTTACTATGTTTTCAACAACGGTGTTGTCGAAGAGCAGAACGCTCTTTTTGAAATGCCTCACCAAGGGATGCAGAGTCACCTCAAGCCCCTAGACATTAGGGCCAAAGTGGGACATGTGGGGGTGAATAAAGTTCTGGTGGACGGAGGAGCAGCAGCCAATCTGATTCCCCAATTCATGTTGAAAAAGATAGGTATGTTCGACACTGATGTCAAACCTCACAATATGGTATTCTCAAATTATGAGGGTAAGATAGGACAGACTCTAGGTGTCATACAAGTGGATCTGACTGTTGGATCAATCACAAGACTAACAATGTTCATGGTGATACCTGCGAAGGAAAATTACAACTTACTACTAACAAGAGAATGGATACATGGAATAAGGGCAGTTCCTTCGACCATGCATCAGAGGATATCCATCTGGAGAGAAGATGGTGTGGTAGAAAATATTGAAGCTGACCAAAGTTACTTCATGGCAGAAGTGAACCATGTAGACAAGAAGAACTTCGACAGGAACTTGGCTCATATAGGACCATGCCACCCAGCTGAAGAAGGCTACGCCCCAAATAAAAATGCTTTGTACTTCTTGACTCTACATCCCAATGGCTTTCAGTGGGATAGGGAAATTATGGGGGACCCAGAAGAAGGGGAATCATCTAAAATACGGCCAACAGGCTGGGATGAAGACATGTATTATGCCTGAGTCTTCCTTTTTCGAAACGATTTCGGCCTATATGGCTGAGAACAAAACAAAAGCGGCTCTCGAAGCCGAGATAACTAACATGGTTGGCGAAGCCACATATGGTGAAATCTATAATGCAGGACCTGGGGAGTACTTTAAACCAAAACCCCCTGACGAACAGGTACCTTTGAAACTAACAGAACAGAGGTTAGATGCCATCTATGACGAAGAGCCTCTGGGATTCGAAAAATACCCAGTGACGTCGAGTGCAAAGATGTTGGCACAAGATCCTCTTGAAGAAATTGATCTTGGAGATGGGAGTACAAAAAGAATCACCTACATCAACACTAAACTGGATCCCAAGTTGAAAGTAAAAGTAATTGAATTGCTAAGAGAAAACAAAGATTGATTTTCTTGGGACTACGACGAGATGCCTGGTTTGAAGAGGGACCTGGTCGAATTGAAGCTGCCTATCAAGGATGGCAAGAAGCCCATCAAGCAGACTCCAAGGAGATTCGCCCCAGAGATCCTTTCAAAGATCAAAAAAGAGGTCGAAAGACTTCTTCGATGCAATTTCGTTAGGACCACAAGGTATGTCGAATGGATTGCAAATATAAATCATGTTATCAAGAAAAATGGCTCTTTACGAGTGTGTATAGATTTTCGTGATCTAAATGCAGCAACTCCTAAAGATGAGTATCCAATGCCTGTGGCAAAGATGCTGGTTGACTCAACTGCAGGCTATGAATATCTCAGCATGCTTGATGGATATTCTGGCTATAACCAGATTTTCATTGCAGAAGAGGATGTTTCTAAAACAGCCTTTCGATGTCCAGGGGCAATAGGCACTTATGAGTGGATAGTTATGCCCTTTGGTCTAAAAAACGCTAGGGAAACATACCAGCGAGCAATGAATTCTATATTCCATGATTATATAGAGACATTTATGCAAGTTTATATAGATGACATTGTGATAAAATCTATATCAGACGAAGATCATCTCACCCATCTCATCCAATCATTCGAAAGAATGAGAAAACATGGCTTAAAGATGAATCCTCTTAAATGTGCATTCTTTGTGCAGGCTGGAGATTTTCTGGAGACCAAAGCACCATCAACCAAGAAATAATTGCAATCATTATTAGGAAAGATAAACTTCCTAAGAAGATTCATCTCAAACTTAAGTGGTCGAACTCAAGCCTTCTCTCCCCTCCTACGCCTGAAACAAGGGAAGTTCGAATGGAATGACGAACATCAAAAGGCATTCGACAAGATCAAACATTATCTGACGAATCCTCTTATCTTGGCACCACCATGTGGAAAGAAGCCTATGAGACTGTATATATCAGCTTCCGACACTACCATAGGTAGCATGTTGGCACAAGAGAATGAAGATGGCTTCGAAAGAGCCATTTATTATCTTAGTAAGGTTTTAAATGATGCAGAAACTAGATACACTTCAATAGAAAAGCTGTGTCTTTGTTTGCATTTCTCTTGTACTAAACTCAAGTATTATATAAAACCTATTGATTTATACGTCTCTTCACATTTTGATGTCATTAAGTATATGTTATCTAAGCCAATAATTCACAGTCGAATTGGAAAATGGGCTTTAGCGCTCACTGAATACTCTTTAGCCTTTATGCCCTTAAGGGCAATAAAGGGACAAATAATCAGACTTTATTGTAGACCATGCAGTGGTCGAAAGTCCTCAACTTCAAGTTGAGTTGAAACCTTGGAGATTATTCTTCGACGGTTCCACTCATAAGGATGGAAGTGGAGTTGGGATCATGTTAATTTCTCCTGATGGAATTCCAACAAAACTCAAATATAGAATTGAAGGTCCCCTTTGTTCTAACAACGAAGCAGAATATGAAACCCTTATTGTAGGACTTGAGGCTTTGTTGGAATTGGGGGCAATTAGGGTCGAAATTAAAGGAGACTCAGAATTAGTAATCAAGCAACTAACGAAGGAGTACAAATGTATAAAAGAAAATTTGATTATGTACTTCGTCATTGCAAATAGGTTGCTCAAAAAAATCGAATATATAGACATAAAACATGTCCCTAGAATAAAAAACCAAGAAGCTAATGACTTAGCACAAATAGCTTTAGAGTATAGAATTTCAAAAGGGAAGCTAGAGGAACTTGTCAAAGTAAGAGGAAAAGCAATGGCTGCCAGATTGTCTCCGACAAATTTGGAAAGCACTCAGTTAGGATATGCGAACAAAGAAGAGTTTGAAGTACTAGCCATTGATACCTTAATGGATACAGATTGGAGGAATCCAATTATTAATTATCTCAAGGACCCTTCGATAGATACAGAAAGAAAAACCAAGTACAGGGGTTTATCTTATGTTTTGATGGGGAATGAATTATTCAAGAAAACTTCTGAAGGGATCCTGTTGAAATGTTTAGGAGAAAACGAAGCTTACTTAGCATTATCTAGTATACATAGTGGAGCCTGTGGAGCACACCAGGCAGGCCATAAGATGAAATGGTTGCTTTTCAGATATGGAATGTATTGGCCCACCATGTTAAAAGATTGTATAGAGTTTGCTAAGGGTTGCCAAGAATGTCAAATACATGCAGGAATTCAACATGCTCCTGCAAGTGAGCTTCATGCAATTATCAAGCCTTGGCCTTTTAGAGGTTGGGCATTAGATCTAATTGGGGAAATTCTACCCAATTCATCCAAAGGTCAAAGGTACATACTTGTAGGAATTGACTATTTCACTAAATGGGTCGAAGCAGTACCTTTAGTAGATATGGGTCAAGAAACTGTCATTGAATTCATTCAAAGGAAAATATTATATAGATTTGGAATCCTAGAAAGTATAACAACAGATCAAGGATAAATTTTTACTGGTCGAAAAATGCAAGAGTTTGCAAAGGAAATGGGTTTCAAATTATTAACATCCACACCCTATTATGCTCAAGCGAATGGGTTTAATCAAAAAGCATGTAGGGAAGAAGCCAAAAAATTGGCACAAAACTTTAGATCAGGCACTTTGGGCTTGTCGAACCTCCCCTAAAGAAGCTACTAACACTACACCTTTCCAGCTTACATTTGGACATGATGCAGTATTCCCTGTCGAAATCTACTTGCAATCAGTGAGAATCCGAAGACAAGGAGAAATTCCATCTGACTTATACTGGGAAATGATGATGAATGAGCTGGTGGATTTGGACGAAGAAAGGTTGCATGCGTTAGAGGTATTAAGAAGACAGATAGAGAGGGTAGCAAGGGCATACAATAAGAGGGTAAAAGGTAAAACTTTCACTATGAATGATTTAGTTTGGAAAGTTATATTACCTATGGATCAAAAGAATAAAGCATTAGGAAAATGGTCTCCACATTGGGAAGGACCTTTTCGAATTTTAAAAGCATTTTCAAATAATGCATACGAAATAGAGGAACTAACAAAGGATCGAAGAATCCTAAAAGTAAATGGGAAATACTTAAAGAAGTATAAACCATTTGTGCATGAAGTTAAAATCATAACAACATAGTAAGCAAAGAACTATCATGGCCAAAATGGTAAAGATATTTAAACTCCAAATTTTACCAAAATGGCTTTCGTCTTAATCAAATTACAAATGAACAAGAGTCGAATAGAGCAAATACAAGTGGAAATCAAAAAGGAATAGTGGCCCTCATCCGATCATACTTTATCTTCGCCAAGCCAATCTTGTACTGAACAGCAGCTTGAACCCCTCTGAGGCATGCAATATCTTCATTCATAGCAGTAGCCTTTTCGACGTGATCTACGCTCTGCTTCGCCAGATCATCAGCTTCAGTATTATCCAAGCCTTGGATAGCAGTTTGCTTCGCCTTAGTATCAAAAATCTTCTTCTGCAATTCTGCAATGTGAGATTCCCAGAGTCGTATCGAAGCAGTATAAGTGTCGAATTATGCTTGGGCTGATTTTTTGGAAGCGGCTAACTCCTCAGTGGCTTTTGAAGTTCGAAGGGCATTCTCAAACTCAATGGCTTGAGCTTTTTCAGTTGATTGAAGCTTTGCTTTGGCATCCACCTCCCTACAGTATTCAGCACAGACTTGGTCAATGAGGTTCTGAATGTCGATAAGGGCTTCACCTATATCAGTGGGGCAAGCAGTGATGTTGATCTTGCTTATCAGCTTCTTTATGCCAAAGCTTGCTCCCACATCATTCCTTAATTCTTCAAAGAGATCTACATCAAAAACTTCCTTCTTCACCTACTGAAGGAGTTCGTCATGTGATGCTTCGTTTGCACTAGCACCAGAATGGGTCGAAGCTCTAGAAATGCTTTGCTCTGAAGAAGATTCTCTTTGAGCCATCATTAACCTTACATAATTGAGGGGATCATTTTGTTTTAAAGCTTTTTTCTCCTCCTCAGTAAGTGATATAGGCGAAGTCTGGATGATGGATGGTCGAACATTAGTTGGATTTGGGACCGTTTCGACGTTAGCGTCACCAATTCCAGTCTGATTTCCTTCAGGATCAGCTTTTCCCTCACTCATGTCTTTATCTTCTTGAAAGTACCCCTTAATCTCATCAGAATCCTGATCATCCTCGTCAACATCATCTGAAGGGAACGTAACTCTTGCAGAAGAATTACTGGGAGTATCCTCAGAATCTTCTTTCTCTGTTAAGTCCTTCTCGTCAACGTGCTTCAAATCTCTTTTACCATCTTCACCAAGAGAAGCGGTTTCTTGTTCATTCTGGGCATTATCTACTTCGAGATTTTGGGCTCCAGTCGAAGATCCTTTATTTTGGACAACACCGCTGATTGTCGGAGGAGGAGATGGATTCATGCCGCTCGAAGGATCACTCTGATTGGCAGTAGAAATGAGGGGAGTAGTAGGTTTTTCCTAAAAACAAAGTGTTAGAATAAAATAGGAGTTTGTCGAAAGATAAAACACTCAAGATAGAAGTTTACCTGTTGAGCCTCAGGGTCAGAAGCATTGCTCCCAATGTGCTTCAGCGCTGCGCCACCAGAGGGTTGGGATTAAGTTTCCTTTGAAGAAGGAGGGAGAATGTTGGTTTCGACACCTTGTTGTTTATTTGTTTGGTAAGGGGCAACTGTTGCCTTATTCTTTTTCTGTTTTTTCTTAAGTGGAGTTGGAGGAGTTTCTTCTTCATCATCTTCGACAAGAATTACATTTGCAGTGGGGACTTTTCTTTTCTTGGGCGTCAAAGGAGGCTTGCCACTACCCTGAAAAGGGAAAATTATAAACAGTTAAAAAAATACGAAAGAGACAAAGAAGTTATTTGATGTAATACCTTTGAACTCTTCTTCGTTTTTTCTGGAGCAACATCCTTGGCAGAAGGAACTCACTGGCTTGAAGAGGTAGTTGGCTTAGAAGCAGTATTCGAACTAGCTTTCGCCACAGGCTTCTCTTTCTTCGCCACCTTCCTTTCGACAGCTAAAGAAGAATGTGAGTTAGTCGAAACATGCAAATGTTTAAAAGATTGGCAAAAGACGAAAGGGAGTTGTAAAACCAAGAAATCCAAACATTCCACACCTTCACATGTCGGAGAAGTAATTCTCACTGCATCTAGGTCGAAGTGAAGAAAGCCTTTGAAACTGTCTAAGGTATGTTTAGTTGCAACTACTCTTTTAGCAGGTCTTTGTTGGTCATTTTTCAGTATGTTAAAAATGTCCCCACATGTGAACCAATTTGGGTAAGGGGGAAAAATGACAAAGCAAAATCTGCACTGGGTAAATTTGGAAATTTGGGTGGTTCGCACTCAAAGGCCAAATCATATTTAAATTCAGGTTTTACAGCTTTGGGAAATATCTTTTTGGCAATTTGTTTTTCAAATTTCTCTTTTAAAATTGGCGCTGCGTAAAAAACGGTTTGAACAAGTTCCATTGGGTTATAGACAGTTTCAAAGTACTTTTGGAATGCTTGGATTTCTTCAGAATGAGTAAGCTTACCCTTGTAGACATTTTCCTGCAAAGATGAAAAGGCCTTCGTTAGACGTTCCTTGATTTCAGCAGTAGAAAACATATTCTTGGAATAGAAATCTGTCCACCAAGTGGCGAAACCATTGGTGGAGTAGAACGACGGTTGGTATGCTATTAATTGGAATTCAGCAAAGTTTGTATGGAATTCTTTGTGGGTTGCAATGTCTCGAGCGCTCCAGTCAGTCCCTGCACAACAGATCTCGCGCTTTCGATTGAATAAAGAAACAGGAATAAGTTGACACAACCCAAATTGTTGAGAGACAAAATTAGGTTGATAAGCCAACAGACACATATGGCTTTTTACTGGCAAGATCCTAGAAACAAGCAGCCTTAGGAAGAGAAAGGCGCGCCATATATCTTCGATCTATGTGTTGGCGTTCTTCACAGCATCTTCGAGCGAAGCAGCGAACCAGGAAGGACCATGGGTTTGACTGGAAAAAGGAGCCATCGAAGGAAAGAAATGGTGACGCTTCGAGAACATCAAGGTGTATTTGGTGAGGGAAGTTTGTAAGTTGTCAACATCATCAACTAGACTCAGTTGAAGGAGTCTGGTGCCTTCAATGCTTCGATTTATTATCTCTGGGGCATTTTCATCAACATTTCCATGTGTTGGCAAAAAGGATTCGAAGGTGGCATTGAGCCACAATTGAAGAAGCCAATAAGGCCCAGATAGTAATAAGTTGGTACCAGCTTCATACTCCTTTAACTTGGCACTAGCAGATCCTAGACTTTCATATAAACTAGCCAATAAGAGTTCACTTAAACACACTCTTCGACCAGCATGCAATTGGTTAGCGAGTGTTAAAAATCTATTTGCAACTTGCAGAGATTTACAGCAGAAGAAGAACTTGGATAACCATAGACCTAAGAATACTATATGTTCTATGTCGGAAACTTCTTCCCCATCAGCATGATACAAATTAATATAAGTACTGAACGAAGCATTCTTGACGTTGAAGTCAATCAAGTTTTCGCAGTCTTGATAGGGGTCGAAGGTTTCTCCTGTCGGAGGAAGTCCAGAAATGGCAACTACGTCGAAGAGCGTATGAGTCATCATTCCACAAGGGAGACGAAAGGTGTTATATGTGTTATCCTAGAAATATAGGCTGGATAATAATAAAGGTTAGCAGTGGTTAAACCCCAGCTTCGACATCTGAATCAGGTCAAAAATACCCAATTCTTTCCAAAATGAAGCTTTCTTTTTCTCAACTTTCGTTAACCAAGCTAAATAGGATTTGTCTAGAGTTGGAAAAGAAGGAAAGGGTCTGAAACTATCAGTGATAAAATCCAGTTGAAAAGCCTCTCTTTGGACTGAATCCTCAATATTTCTAGAGGAAACGGTTTTGTTGGCTATGGGTTTAGTAGTATGATAACAAGGAAAAAACTTTACACATTTCTCTAAATGACTTTCAGAGACTAATGGGCCTAAAAACCCTAAAGTATTTCCAGAAACTAGGGAAGGAATCATTACCTGGGAAGCAAATATTGCTTTCTGTTCTTTAATGAGTTTTGGAAAAGTAATGTACTCCCGATCCCCAACAGTTATGGTTGTGCTAGTTGGAATGTTCTAAGAAGCAGAACTTTTTGAGGATCCAACACCTTTGATGTTCTTTGATTGCTTTTGCTGTTTATCAAAAGACATTGTTATGGGTTTTTTGGAGGTTTTGAAGGATTAGGGTTTTAAGGAAGAAGAAACATTTTCAGAGAAGTTTTAGAGATGAACTCAGGTTGAAGATGAAGATTTTTGTAAAAAGGAAGAAGGAAGTAACAATGAGCTTTTATAGTATTAACCTACGAAGCTGATTGGTTACACCTTGCCAAGGTAGTGGGCCACGTGGTGGCTTTTCTGAGAAAAGGGTACAGGGATTACTGTTCATTATTCTTGGAAGTTGAAATTCATGATGACAATAACGGCGCACACGTCTTGATGAGACGTTTTGAAAAAGTAAATCATGATTAACTGACAGATATGGACTTTTAGGTCTATGAAAGGTCTCTCGTCGAAATCTGGTGATTACAAAAAATGCCCATTTCTACATTGATTCGAAATAGACATTTATTGGGGGAAATTTGTTAGCTGGAGATTTCAACAAATAGGTGAAGTTCTTTGGAAGTGTTATGTTTTGGAGAATAAATAAAAATGGATGTGTCGAAGCTATTTGTTGAATTTTTTTTCTTGGGTAAACAAACCTTTCTTGTCGAAGCCTGAGACTTAGAAGATTTTTTTGATCTCCACAAGTTCTCTTCGACGTAGGCGTTTGACAGTTTCGAAGCTTCAAGCGGGAAGGATTTGAAATTTAAACGAAGCAGTTTCGTCAGGCCAACGCGTGGAAGCATCTGAGACATGCAACGCTTGAAAATGTCGAACGTGGCAGTCATCTATGTAGAGACCGTTAGGGTCGAATTGTTATAAATAGGGGTCTTAGTTTTAGATTTCGGTGTGTTCAAACAGATATACAGAAATTCATCAAAATACTCAAAGTACCAGAGCAAAAGAAAAGAGTTTTATGCTGAAAATGTATGTATGAAGAACACCATAATTTCGTTTCATGTTATCTATTTTATGCAAGTTATTTAAACTAAAATCATTTATTGTCTTTTCTTCTGTCAAATTGCCCTTATTTTTCAGTATTTTATCATCACTTTTACCTTTGCATT
Organism: Lathyrus oleraceus; assembly: GCF_024323335.1. Taxonomy (NCBI): domain Eukaryota; kingdom Viridiplantae; phylum Streptophyta; class Magnoliopsida; order Fabales; family Fabaceae; genus Lathyrus; species Lathyrus oleraceus. The sequence continues at coordinate 390,482,419 of NC_066580.1, forward strand.
TACATTTCGCCAAGCTTTCATTTCCAGCACTTTCTCAAAACTTAAAGCATTTACTTCAAGTTATTTATCTTCACCTTTGCCAAGTACTTTTGTTATCTTTAAAAACCCTTTTCTACAAAGTAACTGCCATTTACTCTTTGCCTATAAAGTCATAAATTTCGTTTAGAATTATTGTCGAAACACCTTCCACTATTCATAAACCAGAAACAAACTTAATCATGAGTCAAATCACCATAATAATAGTTCTTGAGACACATGTCCTAGGATCAATCTAGTTGATCTTGTAAGTTACCAAAATCTATAATATTGGAAGACTAGCGGTTGTTTGTCAGAAATTACTGGTAAATAGTTTCTTACTCTACTTTCACGTGAGATATTGCCTTAGGTTTTATTTGAGACTTTGGAGGGGAATAGGGGGAAACTTTGAAAAAAGGAAAGGATTGTTGAAGGGTAATTTAATATTTTAGTATTTCGCCTGCGTGACATTATTATTTGTGTATATATAGTATTATAGTTGTCAATTGTTGTATCCACTGAGTATTATAGTGCAATGTGTGTGCAACAATTTTGATGTAACCATTTTAGCATAATAGTCGAGTTTTGTTATTGTCTTTTCTCTCTTTTCTTCCATCTTCATCTTCTTCATCATGTGCACTAACAATTGGCATCTAGAGCTCCGGTTCAAATTTACAAGGAAACACAACGAAACATGAGCGAACAGTGAGGCGTTGTGTGATTGATTTTGTTTCTTGAGTTCAAATTGAACTTTTGATCAGAATCATAACATAATCACATTTATTTATTCTGTGGGATTGGGAAACAATAGTATTTGGTGAGATCTGAGTGTGTTGCATAAGGTTGAATATGAATGAAAACGGTAATCTGAGTACCAAGCTTCTACTGTTCAATGGCAAGAACTGGAACTGATGGGTGATTCAAATGCGTGTGTTATTTGATGCTCAAGATGTTCTTGATATTGTCAATGACGGTTACGTTCAAGTTGCACTTCTAAAAAATACAACAAATGCATAGAGAAATACTCAGCATGATCTAAAGAAGAAGGATCAGAAGGTGTTGTTCTACATCAATCAGTATGTGGATGTGAACATGTTTGAGAAAATCGCTGATTTGACAACGGCGAAGGCTGCGTGGGACACAGTGGTACGATTCTATGGTGGTGATGCATCAGTGAAGAAGGTAAAGCTTCAGTCTCAATGTAAGTAGTATAAGAATATCAGCACGAAGATCAATGACAATGTACTTGACTACATCTCTAGAGTGATTCTTATCATAAATGAGATAAATTCGTGTGGAGAAACTCTCTCCGAAGAAAGTATCATTGAGAAGGTAATTAAATCTCTTAATCCTTATTTGATTGCATTGTGGTATCAATTAAGCATTCTAAGGATCTTAGCACCATGAGAATAGAAGAGCTACAAAGCAATCTAGAGGCACAAGAGATGCGTCTGACTGAGAGAAACTATGATGGAGGTAGAGTAGTAGGCTCTGAAAGAAGCTTATGGTAAGAAATATCAGAAGCGGTCTTGGTCAGAAGCCAGAAAGAGATCTGATAGTGTTCAGAAGTCAGAAACCTCAACTTCTAGAAGGCAAAAGAGTGCTCAGAAGGAGAAAGAGAAGTATGACAAGAGAAAAGTTCAGTGTTACTGTTGTAAGAAGCTTGACCACTTTCGTTGTTGATTGTTAGTCAAATAAGGAAAGGAAACCAGAAGAAGCAAACATAGCCAGAAAATATTTTGATGATGAATCTGTGATATTAATGGCTTCTAAATTTGATGATGCGTATTTAGCAGACTTGTAGTATATGGACAATGGCTGCTCAAATCATCTTGCTGGAAATAAGAAATGGTTGGTTGACTTTGACTCAAGAAGACAAAGATTAGATGTGCTGATGATAAATACCTCAATGATTAAGGTATATGAAATGTAAAATTAATTCTCTATAATGGTAAATCAGCATTAATTCAGAATGTGTGGTATGTTCCTGGAATGAAAGGCAATCTGACGAGTGTATGTCAATTAATTGAGGAAGGTTTTTCAATTACCATGAAAAAAAGTCTTTTGAAGTTGTATGACTGTAATCAGAAGTTGATCATAAAGTCAGAACAGGGAAGGAATAAAACACTCAAAGTGAATGTTAAGACTGCAGACTTTGAATGCCTTAGTGCAATAAGTGTTGTGAAGAAAAGCGAGTTGTGGCACAAAAGATTTGGTCATCAGAACTTCAGAAGCTTAGCGCATCTGAATTCAAAGAAGCGGGTACATGGAATTCCTGCAATTAAGAAGCCAGATAAGTCATGCAATGTGTGCATAAGAGGGGAGAAACCAAGACTTCCATTTGCATCTGAAATGCCTCCAAGAGTAAATCATGCTTTGGGTGTGGTACATTCTGATGTTTGTGGACCATTTCCAATACATTCACTGAGAGGGAACAAATACTTTGTGTCATTTGTTGATGAGTTCACAAGAATGACATGGGTATCCCTCAAAAAGTTCAAACACAAGGTGTTTGCTAAATTTAAGAAATTCATAATCAAGGCTGAGAACCAAAGTGGTAAGAAGCTGAAAGTTCTCAGAACTTGTGGTGGAGATGAATATAACTCTACAAAGTTCATAAAGTTCTATAAGTAGAATGGAATTGAGCATGAGGTGACTGCTTCATACACTCCTCAACACAATGGTCTTGTTGAAAGAAGAAACTAAAATTTACATGAAATGGCAAGGAGCATGCTGAAGGAGAAGAAGTTATCTCACACCTTGTAGGGAGAAGTTGTTGTCACTACAGCATATGTGCTTAACAGGTGTCCAACCAAGAAGCTGAAGGAAATTGTTCCTTTATGTAAGACCCCAATTTTGACCCTAAGATCCCTCATGGCATCACAACATTGCATTTGCATTACCTCAAGGATCATAAGCATCTTGGCTCCTTACCTTTGGGTGGGATCTCTTCTTGTGAGTGGTTTGAGATCACCAAGCATGCTTGAATTGTATATCATTGCTTTTCTCATTTTTGTTTATTAACCAAAAGCACAAAAAATATGTCACTAACATCTTTTGTTTGTAGCTTGAGCAATCACAAGGTCTAAAAGCTCCAAGGAGATCCTCTATGCAGAGAGATGGCCAAGTGAAGATGATAGCAAGCATGGTAATGGTTCCCAAATCTATCATCCATCAAATATGCCTTCCTAGCATCTCAATTCATCATTTTAATCAAAGCAAGTCAAAGGGTTTGAGGTTTGTCCCCCAAGGAAACCCTAATTCATCTGTGCACCACAATGCCTTGCTCTTGAAACAACCTCATCCCATGATCAAATACCATCAAGGGAAGTTCTTTAATTCATCATTACATGCATATTTGAACTTATTTGAGTGTCCTCAATCATCAATTCATCCAGATATGAGTCATGGACTTGAGAAGTTGAGCAGTCAATTCATCTGACTATTTTGAAATGCACTGAGACCTAACTTTTTATGTGTTGGTCAAATGGAGATGATCCCAAAAGCAAAAATGATCTTAAGGACAATATGAACAAATTTTCATGTTCATCAAAAATTTATTTGAAGCTTGGAAGGTCATCTCCCATTCCAATACATTATAGGTCATTTTGACTGAAACCCTAATTTTGGGTCAACTTCCCAAGAACATAACTCATTCGTTTTTCATGATTTTGAGGTGGGATCAAATGCATTGGAAAGTTTAAGATGTCTAATTCAAATGTTATGTTGAACACAATTTCAAAATCTCAAAGGAAATACATGTGATAATGTAAGACATTATAGGTCCTTTTGGACCAAATGCATTAAAAGGCAAAAAAGTCCAACTTCAAGTGCCCATAACTCTTTCATCAAAAATCCAAATGATGCAAAATTTAAGTCCATTTTTATTTTCTTGAAGAGATCTATTACTTTTATGTTGGAGGTTTTTTCATTTGAGGCTTGAATCATCAAAACAGAAGGGCTTGAACATTGGCCAAATTTAGAAACTTTGCCTTTACATGTTTTGCACCTTGCACTTTAAACTCAAAATTCACCAATTTCCACACTTCAAATGGATTTTTGCCCAACATAACAATTGCTCCTCACATCAAAACCTTTCCAACCATTACTCACATGCTCATGTTTGGATTTTGCAAATGGCATTTTCGAAGAGGGGAAGTTTTTGGTTCAATTATGCATAACACATCAAAACTCCATGCTCAAGCCAATTCACTCCAAGCTACGCGTCCAAATCATCTCACATTCATTTCAGATTGCATTTGGCATTGAATTTGGGCCTTTTGCATGATCATGCAAGCCCATGCAATGAATATCCAATTCCATGCACACGGCTTTGATCACACTTGCCTTGCCTTTCCCTCTATAAATAGAAGCCTTACTCCATTCAAATTTCATCCATGAATCAACCTGAAATGCTGCTGAACTAAAAACCTAACCTCTCACCAAAGGAGCTATTTCACTTTTCTTCAATTTTTTTCAGATCTAAAATTCAACTACATCTAGTTGAATCTTTGGATCTAAAACTCCTAGACCTCTCTCTCATACTCCATTGATCTTCTGTTTGGCCAAAGGAAGCAAGGAAGCAAGCTCAAATCTCCAGAATTCAAGGTTGTTCTTCAACTGGTTTTTTCTTCAAATCTCACCAATTATTGATCTATTTGCTTGGATTTTGTGTTGGCTGAAGTCTTCTCCATAGAGGCAATTGTTTTGTATGCTCAATTATTGAAATCCATGAAGTTCACTTGAACATCACAGAATTTCCATCTCTGATTTCTCTCAATATAGAGATCTAGAGTGGAATTGAGTGGTACAGGGATGATGTACATCATCCCAGCTTTCCAATGATGTATGGATCGTGTATTTTGGTTAAGCTTTTGAAACCTGAAAATGTCACTGGAATCTTCATGCTCACCAGAGAAGAAGGTGGCTCTGGTGGCCGTCCCTTTGCCAGATGCGTTGTGGACCATTGGATCTGATCTCCAGTTTATATCCCAGCCCTTGGATCTTTTGACTTTTAATAATGCCATGTGTAGCGCATTGACTTGGACCTATGGTGGAAGCGCGCTTCTAGAGCGTATGATCTGCCAGCTCAATTAATGAGCTCAGATCTAACGCTCCTTGTTTTTTTGAATTTCTTATTTTCTGATTTTATTTCTTTTTATTTCCATTATTTTCAAAAATTCATATCTTCTTCATTTTTATTCCAAAAAATATGGGACCAATTGCATTCTTCCCCAAATAACTTCTAGTTTCTGATTTTGATTTTTAATATTTTTTATTTTGTCATATGGTATTTTTTGTGAATTTTCTCTTTCCTGGTCATTTTTAATTCATTTTAAATAGTTTTTGATATTCAAAAAATACAAAAATATTTTCCTAACCTATTTGAATGATGATGAATCTATGAAAAATATTCTCATAAATTTTTTAATTGATTTGAGATTTTAGTTCAATTAGGTTATTTTTATTCATTTTTAATTGATTAAAAATAGTTTTTGACTTTTAAAAATGCTGAAATTTTTTGTCAAACTTTGTTTGACCTTATTGGACTTAGGATAAATCACTTGGACCTTTCAAGGTTGATTTGAAGTGATTTTGAAGTTTGATCTTTCTTTTATTTTTTAATTCAAGTTTATTTTAATATTAAAAATGCCAAAAATATTTTGCTTATTGTTTGACCTCCAATCTTCATCTCATTTCTGATTTCTCATTATTGACTTTGACTTTCAATGTCATCTGGTCAACACATATGGATTGGTACATTTGATTTCACCTTATGCACTTTATTCTTTCCATTTTCCTTTTCCATTATTCATCTCTTTCTTCTTCTTCTTCTTTTTCTTTTTTTGATCAATGAGTTGAAGGTTGATAAGTTAGCATTAATTAGGGAGGCTTAATCTTCCTTGATTCAAATCTAATTCATCTTGATCAATTGATCAAATGAATGGCTTTGCATTAAGGATAGGTTGTTTCCTAAATTATGCAAAGGACTTAAACCAATACAAGATCAATTCTCTTCTTCTTTTTGGCATGGCAAGTTGTTGGAACTTGGTTCACTAATCAAGACTTCTAACTTGTGTTGTTGCCTACATTATTATTGACCGGCCTCAGATAGTTGTGACTTCTACATAAGTCCAATTACGATTGCTTAACATAGCGCTAAATTTGCCTTATGGCACACTGACTACTAACACTAACCATTAACAATTATGTTACTTTTTGCACTTTACTTTTATGCAATTTACTATGCTTGTACATATTATTAATTTGCTTTTTCCTTTGCTCACTTGAGCACATGTTTATGTTAATGTCATTCTCCTTTTGCTCACTTGAGCACATAATTGTGTATATACTATTGTGCTTATGTTTTGTTTTGATTGTTGTGAACCAAATGCAAAGAATTGGACAAATGGACTTAGACTTTAGGATCTTCCCTATGCAAATTTGGAGTCAAAGAGCAACTAGGCATTGAGCCTTTAGAGTGCTATAAAAAGTCAAAGAGCAACTAGGCATTGGGGCCTTTAGAATGCTTAATCTTGAAGATGAACATTGAAAGGACCATATTCTAAACTCCCTTTTGTCCATTCATTGATTGTATTATAGAACCTTTTGATGTGTGTTTTCTTGTGCTAGGAGTTCCAACTTGAGCTTAATTGAGGAACCATTACCATGAGCTTCCAAGAGAGAGATACAAGATACATTGAGGAGTTTTTCCAAGAGTTCATTTGACTGTTGATTGCTTGAGTTTATGCTTTGTGTGATTGCTTATTCAAAAGGATGGGAGCTACTTGGATCATCAATTTGATCTCAAGAGAGGAACTCCATTTGTGGTTTTGTTTCTTATCCCTCACCTTTTTGCATTACTTAGGACCTTAGCCCTTCTTCTTCTTCTCTCCACTCTAACCCAAGCCAAACTTTTGTACAAACATCTAACACTTGTTTTCAACATTAGAAACCTAAGCCTTATGCTTTTGATTTTCAAACTTTCTCTTCATAACACTTATTTTGAATTGAATCTTTAAGTCCACTTTGACCATTTTGTATATACTTCTAATTGGTAAATATAACCCATTCAAATGTGTTTTTGTGGTTTCAATGGCCACCTTCTAATCAAAACTTTTTCATAACCTTTAGTTATTAGGTTTGAGTTATCTTTGTGGTAGATGTAATACTCACCTATATCCTTAGTGATGGACAATGAGTCTTCCATGCTTATTATAGGGTTAACCCCTCACTAGCATGTTGAAGCTATCCTCACATGGTGGATTTGTGGTTTTAGGTTGAGTTTTCTCCCTTGGATAACAAAAGACCTTAAGGCTTTTGGACTAATCAATTCACCAACTTGTTTTGAGATTTTTACCCCGAACTACGAGGTTTTGATCCTAATCTTTTTTAAGATGGTACGTAGGCAATGGGTTTATCCATCCAAACACAAAATGTAAATAACTTGTGTATTCTCTTCTCATCCCCTCAATCATGTTTGCACAAACAAATTTTCACAAAACAACAATCTTACCACAAGTATGAAAAGGGCTCCCTAGGAGTACCTAGGATGTTTTGGGTGTCTAACACCTTCCCATTGCATAACCAACCCCCTTACCCAGATCTCTGACTCTCTTTTACTAGTTTTTGATTCGATAAAACTTTTAGGTTTTTGTTCGCTTTCTAACCATCCCTTTGGATAAATATAAGTGCGGTGGCGACTCGACTTGTATGATTTACCTTGGATTTAGTCAATATCTCTAATGGTAACAAATACCCCGCTACAGAAAAGTGGCGACTCTGCTGGGGACACATTTGCCCAGTGGGTTTTGCCAACTTTTCATATTTGTTGTATTGTATTGTATTGTTTTGTGACATATTTTTGTGCAATTTGGGATTACTGTATTGTATGTAATGATTGATTTGCTTGATATTAATTCCTTGCATGCTTGGTGATCTTTGTGAGATGAGTTCTATACCCGGACTCGAGTGCACTTAGGATAGGAGAATGGCATAGTCTTGTTGACTTGTGTGGAGTTATTCATTAGCAAGTTGACTTGCAAGTCCGTTCACTTGGTGGAGGTCATGTTGGGATCAATAATGTCACACAAGTAGTTGTGGTTAGACATTACTCTTTCCAATATAGACCTTAGAAGCCAAGGACCTTAGTTTACCAAGCCCATCTCGGCCTATTCTTAGGATGTAGTGCGAAAACCGTTCAAGTGTAAGATTTGATACGATTGTTACGCGATACTACACTCATAAGAGTCTCTCTTAAGAATACTTTTGGAATACGAGTAGTCGTTTCTCCGATAATATCCGAAAGATGGGATGATGACTATGGGAACCTCTTGTAGAACATGTTTGGCAGGTTTAAACCCTAGTACACTCCCTTTGGGTGGTTCTTAACCGAGACTCCATGCTCGTGACTCGCAACAAACCCTTGATTCGTGGTTGATTTGTTCATGTATCCTTAATATCAATGGAACTTGGGTGTTGATAAGGTGTAAACCATAATCCACCAAAATGGATGATTGATATTAAGGATGATATGATCCATCCCATGACCTTTGTTTGGTGTGCTTTGCTTGATCCTTGAGTGTAATTGTTGCATTCATGCATTCATGCACCCATTTTCATCCATATCATCAATAATGAAGAAAATTTTCAAGGGACTTAAGAGGTCTATTTGCAAATTTTCAGACATGGAAAGACAAAGAAGGAATACAAAGAAGTACAGTTTCAGACAACCAGATTTGAAAGAGTTAACGAATCTGACATCCTATGTACTAGATCCCTTGGGTTTCAAGGCTCGTTTTGGGAAGCTTCTTCCTCTTCTGACTACTCAGGTCGACGAAGGATTGATAAGTGTATTGGTGCAGTTTTATGACCCCTTGTACAGTTGCTTCACGTTTCCAGATTTCCAGCTTTTGCCTACACTTGAGGAGTATGCCTATCTTATGGGTATACCGATTCTAGACCAGATGCCGTTTAGTGGCTTGGAGAGCATTCCTACTTCTCAAGAGATAGCTGACATGTTGCACATAGATGAATCTCTGGTTGGTGCTCATATGACTACCAAAGGTGGAATTCAAGGTCTCCCCTCTGAGTTCCTCATTGCTCAAGCTATTGTGTATGGGAAGGCCATGAGTGAGGACGCCTTTGAAGCCATATTTGTACTTCTCATCTATGGGTTAGTGTTGTTCCCCAACATCGACAAGTTTGTGGATGTGAACGCTATTAGGATCTTCTCTACTCTTAATCCCGTTCCGACTCTGTTGGGTGACACTTATTTCTCTTTGCATATGAGGAATGCAAAGGGTGGTGGTGCCATTGTGTGCTGTTTGCCTCTGTTGTATAAATGGTTTATTTCTCACTTACCGCAGACGGTCGCCTTCAAGGAGAACAAAAGATGTCTACGGTGGTCCACGAGACTCATGTCTCTCACTAATGATGATATCTCTTGGTACAACCGTGTGTATGATGGTGTGCAGATTTTCGACTCTTGTGGCGAATTCTCCAAGGTACCTCTTCTTGGTATATGTGGTGGGATTAACTACAACCCTGTTTTGGCACGTCGTCAGCTTGGGTTCCCCCTAAAGGATAAACCTAATAACATTCTGTTAGAGGGTGTGTTCTTTCAGGAGGGTAAAGATCCCCAAAACTTGAAGGGCAGAATGGTTCGCGCTTGATGCAAGATTCATAGGAAAGAAAGGAAAGAGTTGGGTCCTAAGAATTGTGTTGCTATGGAGCCTTACACTGCTTGGGTTAGGAAGAGAGCGTCTGAGTATCTCATGCCTTACGAGTATCCAAGATCTACACCTTTGGTTATGGTTGGGCCTTCAACCCTCCCTGACCAAGGAGTAGAGGAGTTGAGAGACGAAGACCGATCACGTGCTTGGATCCGTGAAAGAGAGGAGTTGCTTCAGCAGATCAAGGAGAAGGATGCTTTGATAGAGTTCCTCGAACATCAGGTTATTGATGATCCTGATGATGCATGGACTTCTCTACTTCCTCAGTCTTCCAGGTTTTGGAAAAGGAAGTATGACCGACTCGCCAAGGAGAAGGCAGATATGGAGGCAGCCTACGAGAGGGAGGTGAAGAGACTTCGTGCATCCTATCTTCCTGTGTCCCGAGCTTTAGATGATTGTTTCTAGGGATCCATAGGATGATTATTTTCCTTTTCTCTTGTATATGGTTACCAATGTTGTACTTCTTTGGTGTAAAATATTTCCCAGATATTATGTTTCCATATAAAAGTGTTTAATATTTCCAAAATTTGCAAATAGAACCCTAAAATTCCTTTGAAATAAAAAACAAATCATGTGCACAAGCATTGCATGCATCATGTGTATAAGCAGGTTTTGTTCCCGACTTCTTGTCCTGTGGTCTAACTTTGTGTTCTTCATTTATATTCAAGAAAAGCTGACTCACCGGTACTACACGAGAGCCAACATTTCAAGACTGATGGATCATTTGGAACAAGAGAACCGCGAACTGAAAAAGGAAGTGGCCAAATTAAGTGCCTTGATGGAGTCATTCATGGCTGCCACGAGCCAGTCTTCTCCGACACCTTCAACTCCTCCCCAGAGGACAGTCATCTCTGAGATTGTCTCCTCGACTGTGCCCGCAGCCAGTGCGCACTTTGCTCCAACGGCCATGCCAGCCGGATTCCCGTGGGGGATGCCTCCCAATTTCATGCCCGAGGGTCCTGCTCCCACCTTTGCTTCTATGCCGGCATCTAGCCCGGTCCTTGTTGTTCCTCCTCCTGTCATGCATACTCTGCCCAGAGTAGACGACACCATCTATCATTCTGAGTCGTCTGAGGGCCCAGATGTCTATGAGAAGATGGACGCTATGAACGATCAATTTCTTGAGCTTTGCAAGGAGTTGAAAACTCTCAGAGGAAAGGATCTTTTTGGTAAGTCGGTTGCCGAACTCTGCTTGGTTCCTAATGTGAAGATCCCTGTGAAATTCAAGGTCCCTGACTTTGAAAAATACAAGGGAAATACTTGCCCTCTCATCCACCTGGTCATGTATGCCAGGAAAATGTCGACTCAGACCGACAATGACCAATTGCTCATCCATTACTTTCAGGACAATTTGTCTGGTGCTGCTCTGCGTTGGTACATGGGTTTAGACAGTGCGAACATTCGATCCTTCAACGATCTTGGCGAGGCCTTCGTCAAGCAATACAAGTACAATGTGGATATGGCTCCCGATAGGGATCAATTGAGAGCCATGTCCCAGAAGGACAAAGAAACATTTAAAGAATACGCCCAGAGGTGGCGAGAGGTAGCAGCACAGATCGTGCCCCCGCTAGAAGAGAAAGAGATGACTAAGATCTTTTTGAAGACCTTAAGTACTTTTTATTATAAGCGGATGATTGCTAGCGCTCCTTCTGACTTCACCGAGATGGTGAATATGGGGATGCGTCTAGAAGAAGGGGTTAGAGAAGGACGTCTGACGAGAGAAGAAGGCTCTTCTGCCAAACGTTATGGGGCGTTTGCGAAAAAGAAAGATGGAGAGGCACATGCTGTGACCTCCCATATGAAACCAAGAAGACCCTCTGTGAGGAGGAAGACCGTGTGTCTCGCCGGTAACCAGCACCAGGTGGCTCATACAGCACCTGTCTTCAGAGATAATCAGCAGTACCAGCAACATAACAACAATCAGCAACCACATCCGCAATATCAACATCAACAGCACCGTCCGTAACAGCAGGCCTACCAGCCTCGAAACAGTAATCAAACCAGCACAAGTTACGAGAGGAAAAGGGTCACCTTCGATCCTATTCCGATGACGTATGCAGAGTTATATCCCTCTTTGATAGAGAGGAAGTTGATTACTCCGCGAGACCCACCGGCTATACCTACTAACCCCCAGTGGTGGTATAAGCCCGAATTACACTGTGTTTACCATTCTGGTGCTCCTGACCATGACGTGGAGAATTGCTACCCTTTAAAGACCAAAGTTCAAGACCTTGTGAGGTGTGGCATTCTGTGTTTCGAGGATGTAAGTCCTAACGTAAAGAAGAACCCATTGCCCGAGCATGGGAAATCTGTCAACATGGTCCAGGGTTGCCCTGGCAAATACAAAGTCAAATATGTCAGTCATATTCGACAATCTCTGGTCGAAATGCATCGTTTGCTATGTGATTATAGTCATTATGAGCATGACCACGATAGATGTCGAGTCTGTTTTGTTAATCAAAGAGGTTGTCGCCAGGTGCGCAAAGATGTTCAAGAAATGCTGGATGAAGGAGTTATTGAGATCCTTCAAAACAGATATGTTGACGAAGATGCTGATGAGGTCAACGTGATTTCTCCAGTATTCCGGATCCCCGAGCCTGTTATCATCAAGTATGATGGTAGCAAGCAGAAGGTTTCTCCCGCATTAACCATCAAGCCAGCCGAACCAGTACCATACTCTTCTGAAAAGGCGGTCCCCTATCGCTACAATGTTGTCGCAGTAGAAAATGGGAAAGAGGTATCCTTGCCATCCTCATCTGTTGTTAACATTGTCGATGTTAGCGGTTTGACCCGCAGTGGCCGTGTATTTTCAGCACCTTCAAAGCCTCAAGCTAATGCTGATTTTATTGAGCGCACGATTGGGAATGCTGTGAGCACCCCGAATCCGGCACTTGTTGTTAAGCCCTCCTCTACATTGAGAACTCCTGCTTCTGTTGGCCCAAGCGGCAATATGAAACAAGACTGCGATGAGATGCTGAAGCGCATCAAAAGGAGTGAATACAATGTTGTAGACCAGCTTCTACAAACGCCATCCAAAATATTTATGCTATCATTGCTTTTGAATTCAGAATCACACCGAGAGGCTCTGCAGAAGGTGTTGGATGTGGCATATGTGGATCACGATGTCACGATAGAACAATTCGATAGCATTGTTGCAAACATTACTGCTTGTAACAACTTGAGTTTTTGTGACTCTTATCTCCCCGAGGAGGGAAGAGACTACAACTTGGCATTACATATATCTATGGGTTGCAAAGACGATGCCATGTCCAATGTGCTGGTGGACACTGGGTCATCATTGAACGTATTGCCAAAATCCACTCCCGCTAAGCTGTCATATGAAGGGCCTCCCATGAGGCAGAGTGGAGTAGTTGTGAAGGCTTTCGATGGGTCTCGCAAAACTGTGATTGGTGAGGTTGATCTCCCAGTCAAAATCGGACCAAGTGATTTCCAGATTACCTTCCAGGTTATGGATATTCACCCGTCGTATAGCTGTCTCCTAGGCAGACCATGGATTCACGAGGCAGGCGCCGTGACATCCACCCTACACCAGAAACTGAAATTTGTAAAGAATAAGAAGCTGGTGGTGGTAGGGGGAGAAAACGCTCTCCTGGTTAGCCATTTGTCTTCCTTCTCATATATAGATGCTGAGGATGAAGTTGGAACTCCTTTCCAAGCTTTATCTATTGCTGAACCTATTGAGAAGAGAACTCCTTCTTTTGCTTCCTACAAAGATGCAAAGTTGGCCATTGAGCGTGGTGCAACTGCTGGATTAGGGAAAATGATTGAGCTAGAAGACAACAAATCCCGGGCTGGCATAGGTTATTCATTTGGGTTTCCAATACGCAAGGGCTATTCAAGAGTGGAGGTTTCATCCACACCGGTCAAGACGAAGAGGCTGTTTCCGTTCTGGAAGAGGACGAAGAGGATTCTGGCAACTTCGTCATCCCTGGGAGGATCTGCAATAATTGGGTCGCTGTGGATATTCTAACAGTTATCCATAAGTCAAAGTAATGTTCATTGTGTTTAAAAACCCTCCTCCCATGCCAAAAGGAGGAGTCATGACATTGTTGGCGCATAAATACAATGATATTTTCATCCAATAGATTCATGTTAAATGTTTGTTTTTCCAATTATTTTCCCTTTTCGCTTTTTGCATGAAATTGGTGATCACATAAAACCTAAAAAATAGAATAAAATCAATCTTTTCATCTGCATAATGATTTTCCTTGTTTGAATTCTAAAGCTTTTCATATCCAAAATCATTATGCAGGTTGATCAAACCCATTGAACATAATGACCCAACACCATCTCCCAACTTTGAATTCCCTGTATTTGAGGCGGAAGAAGATGATGTTGAAGAGATTCCAGACGAGACTACCCGTCTACTTGAGCATGAAGAGAAGATCATTCAGCCACATCTCGAGAATCTGGAAACAGTCAACTTAGGGTCTGAAGATTGTGTGCGTGAAGTGAAGATTGGGGCACTCATGGAAGAATCTGTTAAGAAGGGGTTGATTGAATTGCTACAAGAATACGTCGATGTCTTTGCCTAGTCATATGAAGACATGCCTGGTCTAGATACAGATATTGTGCAACATTTCCTACCTTTGAAACCTGAGTGCGTGCCTGTGAAGCAGAAGCTCAGAAGAACTCATTCTGATATGGCAGTGAAGATCAAAGAGGAAGTTCAGAAGCAAATTGACATGGGGTTTCTGGTGACTTCTACATATCCTCAATGGGTGGCTAATATTATGCCCGTGCCTAAGAAAGATGGAAAAGTTCGGATGTGTGTGGACTATAGAGACTTCAATAAAGCTAGTCCGAAAGATGATTTTCCTCTACCACACATTGATATGTTGGTAGATAATACAGCTAAATTCAATGTCTTCTCATTTATGGACGGATTTTCCGGATATAATCAGATCAAGATGGCACCCGAGGATATGGAGAAGACAACATTCATCACACCTTGGGGAACATTCTGTTATCGAGTGATGCCCTTCGGTTTGAAGAACACCGGAGCCACGTATCAACGAGCTATGACCACCTTGTTTCATGATGTGATGCATAAGGAAATCGAGGTATATGTTGACGATATGATCGCTAAGTCAAGAACGGAGGTTGAGCATGTAGAGCACCTGTTGAAGCTTTTTCAGCGTTTGAGGAAGTACAAGCTCTGTCTGAATCCCAACAAGTGTACATTTGGAGTCCGTTCCGACAAGTTATTGGGCTTTATTGTTAGTGAAAGAGGTATTGAGATTGATCCTGTAAAGGTCAAAGCAATACAAGAGATGCCTGCGCCCAAAACTGAGAAGCAAGTACGAGGTTTTCTTGGTCGCTTGAATTATATTTCCAGATTCATACCCCACATGACTGTCACATGTGTGCCGATATTCAAGCTCCTCTGGAAAGATCAGTCCCATGATTGGACCGAAGATTGCCAGAAAGCTTTCGACAGTATTAAAGAGTATCTGTCTGAGCCTCCGATTCTGTCTCCGCCCGTGGAAGGAAGACCATTGATTATGTATCTGACTGTTCTTGAAGACTCAATGGGTTGTGTCCTTGGTCAGCAAGATGAAAAAGGGAAGAAATAATATGCTATTTACTACCTGAGCAAGAAGTTCACCGATTGTGAGTCTCGATATTCAATGCTTGAGAAAACATGTTGTGCTTTGGCTTGGGCTGCTAAGCGCCTATGCCAGTATATGTTAAATCATACGACGTGGTTGATATCCAGAATGGATCCAATCAAGTATATCTTCGAAAAGCCTGCTTTAACAGGGAGGATTGTCGTTGGCAGATGTTGTTATCTGAGTATGATATTGAGTATCGAGCTCAGAAGGCTATTAAAGGTAGTATCTTGGCTGACCACTTGGCACATCAGCCGATTGAGGATTATCAGTCAGTTCAGTATGACTTCCCAGATGAGGAGATTCTGTATTTGAAAATGAAAGATTGCGATGATCCTACACTCGATGAAGGTCCAGAGCCTGGTTCCATATGGAGTATGGTGTTTGATGGCGCTGTAAATCAATATGGAAAGGGTATTGGTGCAGCGATTATTACTCCTCAGGGCACACATATTCCTTTTACAGCAAGGCTAACTTTCAAATGCACGAATAATATGGCTGAGTATGAGGCTTGTATTATGGGATTGGAGGAGTGCATTGATCTAAGGATCAAGCATCTTGATGTATATGGTGATTCAGCCCTCGTTGTTAATCAGATTAAGGGTGAATGGGAAACGAATCAGCCTGGCCTCATTCCATATAGGGATTATGCGAGGAGGATTTCAACACTCTTTACTGAGGTTGACTTCCATCATATTCACCGAGATGAGAATCGGATGGCAGATGCTCTTGCTACACTTGCTTCGATGATTGTGGTTAAACTTTGAAATGAAGTTCCCAATATCACTGTGATGCGCTTGGACAGACCAACTCATGTATTTGCAGTAGAAGAAGTAGAAGATGATAAGCCATGGTATTATGATATCAAGTGTTTCCTTCAGAACCAGTCTTACCCGCCTGGGGCATCTGTGAACGACAGGAAGACTCTGAGGAGATTACCAGGAAGTTTATACCTCAATGGTGATGTGCTTTATAAGAGAAATTTTGGCATGGTTCTGCTCAGATGCGTGGATAGACACGAAGCAGACCTATTGATGACTGAGGTCCAGGAGGGTTCATTTGGTACTCATTCCAATCGACATGCCATGGCTAGAAAGATGTTGAGAGCAGGCTACTATTGGCTGACAATGGAGTCTGACTGCTGCAAATATGTGAAGAAATGCCATAAGTGTCAGATTTATGCAGATAAGATTCATATTCCCCCGACACTTCTGAACGTGATTTCATCATCTTGGCCTTTCTCCATGTGGGGAATTGACATGATTGGCATGATAGAGCCAAAAGCGTCTAATGGACACAGATTTATTATCGTAGCAATTGATTACTTCACCAAGTGGGTTGAAGCGACATCATATGCAAATGTGACCAGGCAGGTGATCGTGAAGTTTATCAAGAATCAACTCATATGCCGTTATGGTGTGCCAGATAAGATTATTACTGATAATGGATCTAACATGAACAACAAAATGATGAAAGAACCGTGTAGTGAATTCAAGATTGCGCATCATAACTCTTCTCCCTATAGACCCAAGATGAATGGGGTCGTTGAAGCTGTTAATAAGAATATCAAGAAAATTATCCAAAAGATGGTTGTCACATACAAAGATTGGCATGAGATGCTGCCATTTTCTTTACACGGATATCTCACATCTGTCCGCACTTCAACAGGGGCAACCCCTTTCTCTCTTGTTTATGGCATGGAGGTTGTACTCCCAGTAGAGGTGGAGATCCCATCAATGAGAGTCTTGATGGAAGCCAAGTTCACTGACGCTGAATGGGTTCAGAGTCGTTATGACCAGCTGAATTTGATAGAAGAAAAGAGATTGACTGCCATGTGCCATGGTCAATTATATCAGCAAAGGATGAAGAAAGCTTTTGATAAGAAGGTCAAGCCCCGTGTGTTCCGAGAAGGTGACCTTGTGCTCAAGAAAGTCTTGTCTTTCGCGCCCGATTCCAGGGGAAAGTGGACTCCAAACTATGAAGGTCCATATGTTGTTAAGAGAGCCTTTTCAGGCGGTGCTTTGATACTTACAACTATGGATGGGGAGGATTTCACTCGTCCTGTGAATTTAGATGCAGTCAAGAAATACTTCGCCTAAAAATAAAAACAGAATAGCTCGCTAAGTTGAAAACCGGAAAGGGAGGCTTAGGCAAAAATGAGCGTCTCGGTGGATTGAATACCCGAAAGGGCGATCCAGGCAAAAGTTAGAGACATAAAAAATGAATATATATATATATCCCGCTAGATTGAGTACCTCATCCTGGGGCAATCTAGGCAAAAAAATAGGGATTTGGCAAGTAACTGCATCCTGATAAGACTTTGTTCTACAACTGTCATCCGTCAGGGATTCTTGCTCATTCGTCATCAACCAAAGCTACAAATACATCGGATTCAGAATTGGTGGAGAAATGGTCATTATGTTCAATGTAGCCCTTTTCCAATATATATCACCAATTTCAAATTTGTAAAGATCTATGGAGTCTTGCCATTTGCAGACTATCATTCCATCAAATAAATTTGATCCTTTTATCCAATTATTTGCACTCTTATTTGTTTCTATTCAACAAATGTTTTACATGTTTTAATTGAAAAAATATCATTGTTTTGAATAATCGAATTTTTCATAATTTGTTTTTAAACAAAATGAACATTCACAATGACGAAAGGATACTTAGGAGATCTTCAGTGCTCTCCCAAGGATGGTATGATCCCCAACAGGGTAAGACATTTGTTCATATTCCTGGCATGTTTGTATCCTCTTCCTGCCGGAGCCTTTTGAGGTTTTTCTACTAAGCAGGGTGTTTGGTAAGGTATTCACCACTTTTCCCTTCAGCAGAGTAGCAACCTTTCCTCCTCAGCAGGTGTGATCTTTGGTAGTACGGTATTTGGCGGTGACCATGGAAGCCTCCTGTTTGGTGGTTGTTTCCCCACAGATCCCCCCACCTCCTCGGATAAATTCCCCAATAGAGTTGCTCATGTGGCGGATTTTATCTGTGCAATAACTCCTGCCCCCCCCCCAGCTGGAATGACTGATGTTCATCCCCTTGCAGAGATCTTTGCTTCCTGGTATCTCTTACCCTCATCAGATTGGATACTCTCCGGTGAACCTGGCTTTCTCTCTTGAGATGTAGTACCAGATGTTTGTGTACTTATCCTTTGGAACTGTTTGTGTTAGAAATGTTTGTTTGTCAGCATTCATCATACATAAACCATGCATGCGTGCATATAGTTTTCAAACATTTAGATATCCATGATTGCATTCTTTGCCATATATCGTTGTTTGTAATCCCCTTCTAGTGGGTAATATGCTTCCCAAGCAGATTTCGGTGTCTGATCCCTCAATATAGAGTCAGCCCTTTAAGCAGAAAGTGTTTATCTTTCCTTCCATGTTCCCCACCGAGTTATATCCTTGTAGATAATGGTTGTTTCTATTGCCTCCCAACACATATATTGGGATGGACTTCCCCATTGAGTTATATCCTCATAGGGACAAACTTTGTTTCATCGTGCCTATCTAGTTTGATCCTAGACTGGCCTCTTATGACTGTTCCCTGCACTCCACTGTGGTATAAATGAATAATTGCTCAGTAATTAGTAATCATTCATCTTATCCCCGGCGGAGTCTATGGTTTTCTACCCTTATACCGGTAGTTGTAAACCCTATTTCATCCCCTTGCGGAGTTAACCTTTTGTTCATCCTAATCGATGACGGTTACTCTTCCGTGGTTGTCTACCCAGTATCCGGTAGATGTAATCCCCTCCTTGACGGTTATCATTATCCAATATTCGGTGTTGATATTCCCTTTATCTCTTGGATAATTGCTCTGATCAGGCAGTTTATCCCCAGCAAGTCATCTTTCATATACCGATTGCCGGTAATGTTTGTTGCTCCCCTTGAATGGTCATCATTATATACCTCGTTTCGGTATCCCGATGCCTTTCTCTGTCGGTCGATTTATCCTTTATTAACCCAGTAACCGGTTGTGGATAATCTTCCATGCGAGTATATTATCTACGTTCTGACGGTAATATATAATATATCTCATGCACTCTTTGGACGAAGCCTTTTGTTCTTCCCCCAGTTGAGTAAGATTCGTATCCCTTTTCGGAATCGAATGTCTATCCTATAATCGAGTTTGCTTTTAGCCCTCTTTTGGATCATGAGTTTCTTGGGAATATTCCCCAATTCACGTTTTGGTGGGTCACCTATTATATGCCCAGTAACCGGCATCCCTGGTGTTCCTTCCTTCTGCTCCCTATTATGACTTTTGTCCCCTGTGGAGTCAGATTTCCTGAGTTGAAATATACCTTTTAGGTCTTCCTCAGACGTTTTGGATGTTTGATATCTCTCACCCTTGTACCAGTCTTAGATATTCATTCTTTCGGAGCATGTTTTTTCCTCACCTTTATACCGGTGGGATCACATGACCTCTTTTTGAGTTTATTACCCGGTAATCGGTAATACCTCATTTGTTATTTCCTCAGCTGAGTCCTTAGTGGACATCCCCACCTGAGTCCGGATTTTTATCCGAAGTATCCGTTATGGATAATTATTGTTGTACTGGCATATTCCCCAATACGTGCATCTTTGAGTCAGCTCGAGTCTTTCCTTTGTTGGGTTTCACTGGATTTCTTTCGTGCCTCTCAGCAAGTTTCAAGTCGTGACCTGCTCACGCATTTTATCCCTTTATTCCTCGGTAGAGTCTTTGCCCCATGGAGTGGATTACTCATAGGGATTGTCAGATTCCTCCTGATCTTTTCCTTTGTGGACACATCCCCCCACAGAGTATTACCGTTTGCATACATACATTCACATCATGAGGTCTCTTAGGGACCAAAATTCGTCTCTTTGTTATTATTTAAGCTCATTCTACCCCGTCGAGACGAAGATTTTTACCTTCACTTCTCCGGCTAGAATGACCTTAAATAGGGGAATCTGTAAGACCCCAATTTTGACCCTAAGATCCCTCATGGCATCACAACATTGCATTTGCATTACCTCAAGGATTATAAGCATCTTGGCTCCTTACCTTTGGGTGGGATCTCTTCTTGTGAGTGGTTTGAGATCACCAAGCATGCTTGAATTGTATATCATTACTTTTCTCATTTTTGTTTATTAACCAAAAGCACAAAAAATATGTCACTAACATCTTTAGTTTGTAGCTTGAGAAATCACAAGGTCTAAAAGCTCCAAGGAGATCCTCTGTGCAGAGAGATGGCCAAGTGAAGATGATAGCAAGCATGGTAATGGTTCCCAAAGCTCTCATCCATCAAACATGCCTTCCTAGCATCTCAATTCATCATTTTGATCAAAGCAAGTCAAAGGGTTTGAGGTTTGTCCCCCAAGGAAACCCTAATTCATCTGTGCACCACAATGTCTTGCTCTTGAAACAACCTTAGCCCATGATCAAATACCATCAAGGTAAGTTCTTTAATTCATCATTACATGCATATTTGAACTTATTTGAGTGTCCTCAATCATCAATTCATCCAGATATGAGTCATGGACTTGAGAAGTTGAGCAGTCAATTCATCTAACTATTTTGAAATGCACTGAGACCTAACTTTTTATGTGTTGGTCAAATGGAGATGATCCCAAAAGAAAATATGCTCTTAAGGACAATATGAACAACTTTCATGTTCATCAAAAATTTATTTGAAGCTTGGAAGGTCATCTCCCATTCCAATACATTATAGGTCATTTTGACTGAAACCCTAATTTTAGGTCAACTTCCCAAGAACATAACTCATTCATTTTTCATGATTTTGAGGTGATATAAAATGCATTAGAAATCTTAAGATGTCTACTTCAAATGTTATGTTGAACAAAATTTCAAAATCTCAAAGGAAATACATGTGATAATGCAAGACATTATAGGTCCTTTTGGACCAAATGCATTAAAAGGCAAAAAAGTCCAACTTCAAGTGCCCATAACTCTTTCATCAAAAATCCAAATGATGCAAAATTTAAGTCCATTTATTGTCTTGAAGAGATATACAACTTCTATGTTGGAGGTTTTTTCATTTGAGGCTTGCATCATCAAAACAGAAGGGCTTGAACATTGGCCAAATTTAGAAACTTTGCCTTTACATGTTTTGCACCTTGCACTTTAAACTCAAAATTCACCAATTTCCACACTTCAAATGGATTTTTGCCCAACATAACAAATGTTCCTCGTATCAAAACCTTTCCAACCATTACTCACATGCTCATGTTTGGATTTCGCAAATGGCATTTTCGAAGAGGGGAAGTTTTTGGTTCAATTATGCATAACACATCAAAACTCCATGCACAAGCCAATTCACTCCAAGCTACGCACTCAAATCATCTCACATTCATTTTAGATTGCATTTGGCATTGAATTTGGGCCATTTGCATGATCATGCAAGCCCATGCAATGAATATCCAATTCCATGCACACGGCTTTGATCACACTTGCCTTGCCTTTCCCTCTATAAATAGAAGCCTTACTCCATTCAAATTTCATCCATGAATCAACCTGAAATGCTGCTGAACTGAAAACCTAACCTCTCACCAAAGGAGCTATTTCACTTTTCTACAATTTTTTTCAGATCTAAAATTCAACTACATCTGGTTGAATCTTTGGATCTAAAGCTCCTAGACCTCTCTCTCATACTCCATTGATCTTCTGTTTGGCCAAAAGAAGCAACGAAGCAAGCTCAAATCTCCAGAATTCAAGGTTGTTCTTCAACTGGTTTTTTCTTCGAATCTCACCAATTATTGATCTATTTGCTTGGATTTTGTGTTGGCTGAAGTCCTCTTCATAGAGGCAATTGTTTTGTATGCTCAATTATTGAAATCCATGAAGTTCACTTGAACATCACAGAATTTCCATCTCTGATTTCTCTCAATATAGAGATCTAGAGTGGAATTGAGTGGTACAGGGATGATGTACATCATCCCAGCTTTCCAACGATGTATGGATCGTGTATTTTGGTTAAGCTTTTGAAACCTGCAAATGTCACGGGAATCTTCATGCTCACCGGAGAAGAAGGTGGCTCTGATGGCCGTCCCTTTGCCAGATGCATTATGGACCATTGGATCTGATCTCCAGTTTATATCATAGCCGTTGGATCTTTTGACTTTTAATAATGCCATGTGTAGCGCATTGACTTGGACCTATGGTGGAAGCGCGCTTCTGGAGCGTATGATCTGCCAGCTCAATTAATGAGCTCAGATCTAACACTCCTTGTTTTTTTAAATTTCTTATTTTCTGATTTTATTTCTTTTTATTTCCATTATTTTCAAAAATTCATATCTTCTTCATTTTTATTCCAAAAAATATGGGACCAATTGCATTCTTCCCCAAATAATTTCTAGTTTTTGATTTTGATTTTTAATATTTTTTATTTTTTCATTTGGTATTTTTTGTGAATTTTCTCTTTCCTGGTCATTTTTAATTCATTTTAAATAGTTTTTGATATTGAAAAAATACAAAAATATTTTCCTAACCTATTTGAATGATGATGAATCTATGAAAAATATTCTCATCAATTTTTTAATTGATTTGAGATTTTAGTTCAATTAGGTTATTTTTATTCATTTTTAATTGATTAAAAATAGTTTCTGACTTCTAAAAATGCTGAATTTTTTTGTCAAACTTTGTTTGACCTTATTGAACTTAGGATAAATCACTTGGACCTTTCAAGGTTGATTTGAAGTGATTTTGAAGTTTGACCTTTCTTTTATTTTTTAATTCAAGTTTATTTTAATATTAAAAATGCCAAAAATATTTTGCTTATTGTTTGACCTCCAATCTTCATCTCATTTCTGATTTCTCATTGTTGACTTTGACTTTCAATGTCATCTGGTCAACACATATGGATTGGCACATTTGATTTCACCTTATGCACTTTATTGTTTCCATTTTCCTTTTTCATTATTCATCTCTTTCTTCTTCTTCTTCTTTTTCTTTTTTTGATCAATGAGTTGAAGGTTGATAAGTTAGCATTGATTAGGGATGCTTAATCTTCCTTGATTCAAATCTAATTCATCTTGATCAATTGATTAAATGAATGGCTTTGCATTAAGGATAGGTTGTTTCCTAAATTATGCAAAGGACTTAAACCAATACAAGATCAATTCTCTTCTTCTTTTTGACATGGCAAGTTGTTGGAACTTGGTTCACTAATCAAGACTTCTAACTTGTGTTGTTGCCTACATTATTATTGACCGGCCTCAGATAGTTGTGACTTCTACATAAGTCCAATTACGATTGCTTAACATAGCGCTAAATTTGCCTTATGGCACACTAACTACTAACACTAACCATTAACAATTATGTTACTTTTTGCACTTTACTTTTATGCAATTTACTATTCTTGTACATATTATTCATTTGCTTTTTCCTTTGCTCACTTGAGCACATGTTTATGTTAATGCCATTTGCCTTTTGCTCACTTGAGCACATAATTGTGTATATACTATTGTGCTTGTGTTTTGTTTTGATTGTTGTGAACCAAATGCAAAGAATTGGACAAATGGACTTAGACTTTAGGACCTTCCCTATGCAAATTTGGAGTCAAAGAGCAACTAGGCATTGAGCCTTTAGAGTGCTATAAAAAGTCAAAGAGCAACTAGGCATTGGGGCCTTTAGAATGCTTAATCTTGAAGATGAACATTGAAAGGACCATATTCTAAACTCCCTCTTGTCCATTCTTTGATTGTATTATAGAACCTTTTGATGTGTGTTTTCTTGTGCTAGGAGTTCCAACTTGAGCTTAATTGAGGAACCATTACCATGAGCTTCCAAGAGAGAGATACAAGATACATTGAGGAGTCTTTCCAAGAGTTCATTTGACTGTTGATTGCTTGAGTTTATGCTTTGTGTGATTTCTTATTCAAACGGATGGGAGCTACTTGGATCATCAATATGATCTCAAGAGAGGAACTCCATTTGTGGTTTTGTTTCTTATCCCTCACCTTTTTGCATTACTTAGGACCTTAGCCCTTCTTCTTCTTCTCTCCACTCTAACCCAAGCCAAACTTTTGTGCAAACATCTAACACTTGTTTTCAACATTAGAAACCTAAGCCTTATGCTTTTGATTTTCAAACTTTCTTTTCATAACACTTATTTTGAATTGAATCTTTAAGTCCACTTTGACCATTTTGTATATACTTCTAATTGGTAAATATAACCCATTCAAATGTGTTTTTGTGGTTTCAATGGCCACCTTCTAATCAAAACTTTTTCATAACCTTTAGTTATTAGGTTTGAGTTATCTTTGTGGTAGATGTAATACTCACCTATATCCTTAGTGATGGACAATGAGTCTTCATGCTTATTATAGGGTTAACTGTAACACCCTTCTAAAATACCCCAATAATTAATTAAAACAACAAAATATGAATCAGAGTAGATATGCAATTTCAGGGTGTCACACTTGACACTTCACACCATTCACCAAAATAACTTGTCATGCTCATTTATTAATCAAAACAAAACATTGCACAATTCGCAGCGGATAAAAATCTAACAACATTCGAACCATGTAACACATTACATGTAAAATTGTTCAACAACCAAAAAATGAAAACAAGGTAAAACATCCCGTCCCGATGTTACATATACCAGAGCATGACCCACTAAGGAACTACACTAGACTCCAAGCACTAGCTTCTACTCAATCACTGCTTGTTACCTGAAACATAGTTGTAAGGGTGAGTTCCTCAATCGATATAAGAAGCATTATAAAATATCATGTAATGCTAAGTAAATTAACACATTCATCACCCTAATCATATCACACATTCAGCAACGGCAACATCACTCATAATCATACTCAACACAAACATAAAACACACGTATAATATTGGAATACATCCATTCATATTATACGCCATACATACATTATGAAATGAGACTCCATGCATGCGGTACCGACTATTTGTGAACACATAGTTCAACCTCACCGATCAAACCCAGATACGGCTACCAAGCTCACTAGCCCCACTCATTTGAGACCTAGTGACTCACTCACTAATTCCTCACCATGGGAATTAGCTACCACCATAAAGGCTATGCTATGCACGCTAAATCACCTAGCATGCAAACATCAACAACAATCCACAACGGACATATGCTCACACTCTAAGCCATAAACAGTCCATCCACACTTGCATACATAATAGATATATTCACAGCATTATGCATACCGTCATACATCATCAGCATATTTGTCACAGAATCATATCATGTCATGCCAAATAATAAATCACAGTATTAGCACACTCTACTAATACCTATACTGCTCAAAACCATGGGAAATGATCCCTACTATATCATACATGCAAT
Organism: Lathyrus oleraceus; assembly: GCF_024323335.1. Lineage (NCBI taxonomy): Eukaryota > Viridiplantae > Streptophyta > Magnoliopsida > Fabales > Fabaceae > Lathyrus > Lathyrus oleraceus. Next base: position 390,508,119 of record NC_066580.1, read on the forward strand.
ATATCATTCACCAATATAGGCCAATCATCAAATATGTACACATAATTCCATTCCAAAACGTACACAATATTCAAATATCAATTTTTCACTTTTCCAACAGCGTTAACCCGTTAACGCCTTGGGTTAACCCGTTAACGCAAAACAAAAATTAATTTTTTTTAATTATCATAACAGTGTTAACCGGTTAACGCCCTGGGTTAATCCGTTAACGCAAGACAAAATACAAATTTAACAGTTTTTCAACAGTGTTAACCGGTTAACGCCCTGGGTTAACCTGTTAACGCAAGACAGAATGCAATTCTAACAGGATTTTAACAGTGTTAACCGGTTAACGCCCTGGGTTAACTTGTTAACGCAAGACAGAATGCAATTCTAACAGGATTTCAACAGCGTTAACCTGTTAACGCATTTGGTTAACCCGTTAACGCAAGACAGAATACGTTTTTGGCAAATTATAACAGTGTTAACCTGTTAACGCTCTGGGTTAACCTGTTAACGCAAGACAGAAAATTTATTTTTTTAATTATCATAACAGTGTTAACCGGTTAACGCCCTGGGTTAACCGGTTAACGCAAGACAGAAAGCTGTCCTTGCGCTAACAACGAACAGAATGCAGAATTGCCCGCATTTTTCGCCGTTGGAGGACTTCCGGACCTCCGATTTCGATTCCGTAAAAAGCTACACGTCCAGAAAATTACGACTCATCCAAATATAGATTCATCCACGGTTTTAACGTAATTTATTCATCACCATTTTCAGCATTCATCATCCTGATTAGGGTCAATTCAATGGCTTATTACTACCCATTACATGTTAACCCATAATACCCATTAAACGACGATAAACCCCCCTTACCTGAGTTAATCCGGCAATTGATTCTTTGACCTTCAACAATCGTGAATTCTCCTCCTGAGCCCTAGCCTCTTCTTCTCCCTTTCTCCACTTTCCAGTCGCTTCTCTGTTTTCACGTGAAAAACCCTTTTCTAATTGGGACTCTTCACTGATTCCAACTTATAATTCCAATAATAATAATCCAATAATATTCCAATTAATTAATTAAATTAATAAATATACTAATAATAATATATATGAATGGTTTATCTAAATAATACCCTCTCATTCATATTATCATCATAATATACTATTAAACTTAAATTAAATAATTTTCATATTTTATCGGGGTGTTACAACTCTCCCCCACTAAAAGAGTTTTCGTCCTCGAAAACATACCTCAAGCGAATAACTCTGGATAAGACTCCTTCATCTGACTCTTAAGTTCCCAAGTCACATTGCCACCTGCTGGTCCTCCCCAAGCTACCTTTACCAAAGCAATCTCTTTACCCCGCAATGGCTTCAACTCTCGATCCTCGATCCTCATAGGTGATGTTTCAACAGTCAGGTTATCTCTCACCTGTACATCATCTACTTGGACCACATGCGACGGATCAGGAATGTACCTCCTCAACTGAGACACATGAAAAACCTCATGCAAATTCGCAAGTGACGGCGGTAAAGCGATACGATAGGCTACCTCCCCTATCCTCTCCAAAATCTGATAAGGACCAATAAATCGAGGTGTCAACTTCTTCGACTTCAAAGCTCGACCAACCCCAGTCATCGGAGTAACACGAAGAAACACATGATCTCCCTCTTGAAACTCAAGTGACTTCCTCCTCTTGTCGTGATAACTCTTCTGACGACTCTGAGCAATCCTCATCTTCTCCTGAATCATCTTAATCTTTTCCGTAGTTTGTTGAACAATCTTCGGTCCAACCACAACACTCTCACCGGACTCATACCAACATAAAGGTGTCCGACATCTCCTACCATACAAAGCTTCAAACGGTGCCATACCAATGCTCGAATGAAAACTATTGTTGTAGGTAAACTCAATCAAAGGTAAATAACAATCCCAAGCACCTCCCTTTTCCAAAACACAAGCCCTCAAAAGATCCTCCAGTGACTGAATCGTCCTCTCAGTCTGACCATCAGTCTGCGGATGATATGCGGAACTCAATCTCAGCTTAGTTCCCAAAGCCCTCTGCAAACCTTCCCAGAACTTCGATGTAAATCTAGGATCTCTGTCCGAAACAATACTCGACGGAATACCATGCAAACTTACAATTTTCTCAATATACAACTCAGCTAATCTCTCTAACGGATAATCCATTCTGATCGGAATGAAATGAGCCGATTTTGTCAATCTGTCAACAATCACCCAAATAGCTTCAAAATTCTTAATTGTCCTCGGTAAACCAGAAACAAAATCCATACTGATACTATCCCACTTCCACTCTGGAATAGCCAACGGTTGCATTAGCCCAGACGGCTTCTGATGCTCAATCTTTGACTTCTGACAAGTCAAACAAGAATAAACAAAACTCGCAATTTCTCTTTTCATTCCCGGCCACCAAAATAACTTTTTCAAATCATGATACATCTTCATATCCCCAGGATGAATACTCAGGCCACTACGATGTCCTTCCTCAAGAATACTCTTCTTAAGTTCGGTAACATCCGGAATACACACCCGATTACCAAATTTCAAAACACCATTCTCATCGACTCTGAATTCACCACCTTGATCTTGATTCACTAGAGTCAACTTATCAACCAAAAGCACATCGGATTTCTGACCCTCTCTAATCTCATCCAGAATACCACTCGTTAACTTTAACATTCCCAATTTAACACTATTGTGAGTACTCTCACACACCAAACTCAAGTCTCTAAACTGCTCAATTAAATCCAATTCCTTAACCATTAACATAGACATATGCAATGATTTCCGACTCAATGCATCAGCCACTACGTTTGCTTTACCCGGATGGTAATTCAAACCAAAGTCATAATTCTTCAGAAACTCTAACCATCTCCTCTGTCTCATATTCAGCTCTTTCTGATCAAACAAATACTTTAAACTTTTATGGTCACTGAAAACCTCAAATCTTGACCCGTACAAGTAATGCCTCCATAACTTTAGAACAAATACCACAGCTGCCAACTCTAAATCGTGTGTCGGATAGTTCCTCTCATGAACCTTCAGTTGTCTCGAAGCATAAGCTACAACCTGCTTATTCTGCATCAAAACACCACCCAAACCCAACAATGAAGCATCACAGTAAACCTCAAATGGTTCCGACGGACTTGGTAATATCAGAATAGGAGCAGTAGTTAACCTTCTCTTTAACTCTTGGAAACCTTCTTCACATTTTGAGTCCCAAACAAACGCTTGCCCCTTTCTAGTCAACATCGTCAACGGTAACGCCAACTTAGAAAATCCCTCAATGAATTTCCTATAATAGCCTGCAAGTCCAAGAAAACTCCTTATCTCAGAAACTGACTTCGGAGCTTCCCACTTAGATACCGCTTCTATCTTAGAAGGATCAACAGCAACACCCCCTCTTGAAACCACATGACCAAGAAAACTAACCTCTTCTAACCAAAATTCACACTTGGACAGTTTAGCAAATAACTTCTTTTCTCGTAGAACCCCTAAAACCACTCTCAAATGTTCAGCATGCTCTTCTTCAGATTTCGAATACACCAAAATATCGTCAATAAACACCACAACAAACTTGTCTAGGTACGGATGGAAAATCCTATTCATATACTCCATAAATACCCCAGGCGCATTAGTCACACCAAAAGGCATTACAGAATACTCATAATGTCCATACCTTGTTCTGAAAGCAGTCTTCTGAATATCCTCAGTTTTCACACGTATCTGATGATACCCCGATCTCAAATCTATTTTGCTGAACACACTCGCACCAACCAACTGATCCATCAAATCATCAATCCTCGGCAAAGGATACCGATTCTTGATCGTCACTTTATTCAGTTGCCTATAGTCCACACACAACCTCATAGTACCTTCTTTCTTCTTAACCAATAACACTGGTGCGCCCCACGGTGACACACTCGGACGAATGAATTTCTTATCCAACAGATCTTCCAGCTGACTCTTCAATTCAGTTAACTCAACAGCAGACATACGGTACGGAGCCATCGATATCGGCCTAATACCAGGTACCAAATCAATCGAGAACTCAACGTCACGCTCTGGCGGTAATTCATTCACTTCTTCAGGAAACACATCAGGAAAATCACACACCACGGCTAGATCGCAAATCGCCAGTTTATCTTTAGCCTCCAAAGTTGCTAACAGCATAAACAACTCTGCCCCATCTGCTACTGCCTCATTCACCTGCCTTGCTGATAGAAACAAACTCTTTCCTTCCTCAATCTCAGGAAAGATCACAGTCTTATCAAAGCAGTTGATAGAAACTGGGTTAAACACCAACCAGTTCATACCCAGGATAACATCAATCTGCACTAGTGGAAGACACACGAGGTCCATCCCAAAGTCTCTACCAAAAATACTCAAAGGGCAATTTAAACAAACTGAAGTAGTAGTCACTGAACCCTTCGCAGGAGTATCAATCACCATACTCCCATGCATCTCAGATATCTCTAATTTAAGTTTCGCCGCACAATCCAAAGATATAAAGGAATGAGTCGCACCTGTGTCAATAATAGCTACAAGAGGAAAGCCATTAATATAACACGTACCTCGGATCAAACGATCATCTGCAGAAGTCTCAGAACCCGATAAAGCAAAGACCTTGCCTCCCGACTGGTTCTCTTTCTTCGGCTTAGGACACTACGGACTGATATGACCCATCTCTCCACAGTTGAAACAAGTCATAGTCTTCAACCGGCACTCTGCAACCAAGTGACCACCTTTGCCACACTTGAAACACTTCTTCTCAGTACTGGTACATCATGGATACGATGTCCAGCCTGACCACATCTGTAACACTTAGCAGGGGCACTGGAGTCTCCCCCACTAGGTCTCTTCATCCCACTCTGTCTCTGGAAACCTTTGCCAGCTGCATACGGCTTCCCACGATCATTCTGATTCTTGCCTTTCCTATCAACCCTCTGCTGATAGCTCTCCGCTCTGGCCTTGGTATCCTGTTCAAAAATCCTGCAACAGTCAACCAAGTCAGAAAACACTCTAATCCGCTGATACCCAATAGCCTGCTTGATCTCGGGACGTAACCCGTTCTCAAACTTCACACATTTTGAAAATTCCCCAGTAGCCTCATCATAGGGAGTGTAATACTTCAACAGCTCTGTGAACTTAGCAGCATACTCAGTAACAGACCGGTTGCCCTGCTTCAATTCTAAGAACTCTATCTCTTTCTTTCCTCTGACATCCTCTGGGAAGTACTTCCTCAGGAATCTCTCTCTGAACACCGCCCAAGTGATCTCAGCACTCCCAGCAGCTTCCAACTCAGTGCGGGCAGCAACCCACCAATCATCTGCTTCCTCTGACAGCATATGCGTACCGAACCTGACCTTCTGGTTATCGGCACACTCAGTCACTCAGAAGATCCTCTCGATCTCCTTCAACCACTTCTGAGCACCATCTGGATCGTATGCTCCCTTGAACATTGGAGGATTGTTCTTCTGGAACTTACTCAGTTGACGAGCAGCTCCCAATCCCACAACATTCGGATTCCCTCCAAGTACTCCAGCTAGCATACCCAGAGCCTCAGCAATCGCAGCATCGTCTCTACCTCTTCCAGCCATCTCTATTCTGAAAACCCAACAAGCTAAAACAATAAGTACTGATAGGGTTACACAACACCTATCACATACAGGGAAACAGAATAATTACGACTCGACTCGACCGACTATGCTCTGATACCACTAATGGAACACCCTTCTAAAATACCCCAATAATTAATTAAAACAACAAAATATGAATCAAAGTAGATATGCAATTTCAGGGTGTCACACTTGACACTTCACACCATTCACCAAAATAACTTGTCATGCTCATTTATTAATCAAAACAAAACATTGCACAATTCGCAGCGGATAAAAATCTAACAACATTCGAACCATGTAACACATTACATGTAAAATTGTTCAACAACCAAAAAATGAAAACAAGGTAAAACATCCCGTCCCGATGTTACATATACCAGAGCATGACCCACTAAGGAACTACACTAGACTCCAAGCACTAGCTTCTACTCAATCACTGCTCGTTACCTGAAACATAGTTGTAAGGGTGAGTTCCTCAATCGATATAAGAAGCATTATAAAATATCATGTAATGCTAAGTAAATTAACACATTCATCACCCTAATCATATCACACATTCAGCAACGGCAACATCACTCATAATCATACTCAACACAAACACAAAACACACGTATAATATTGGAATACATCCATTCATATTATACACCATACATACATTATGAAATGAGACTCCATGCATGCGGTACCGACTATTCGTGAACACTTAGTTCAACCTCACCGATCAAACCCAGATACGGCTACCAAGCTCACTAGCCCCACTCATTTGAGACCTAGTGACTCACTCACTAATTCCTCACCATGGGAATTAGCTACCACCATAAAGGCTATGCTATGCACGCTAAATCATCTAGCATGCAAACATCAACAACAATCCACAACGGACATATGCTCACACTCTAAGCCATAAACAGTCCATCCACACTTGCATACATAATAGATATATTCACAGCATTATGCATACCGTCATACATCATCAGCATATTTGTCACAGAATCATATCATGTCATGCCAAATAATAAATCACAGTATTAGCACACTCTACTAATACCTATACTGCTCAAAACCACGGGAAATGATCCCTACTATATCATACATGCAATATATCATTTACCAATATAGGCCAATCATCAAATATGTACACATAATTCCATTCCAAAACGTACACAATATTCAAATATCAATTTTTCACTTTTCCAACAGCGTTAACCCGTTAACGCCTTGGGTTAACCTGTTAACGCAAAACAAAAATTAATTTTTTTTAATTATCATAACAGTGTTAACCGGGTAACGCCCTGGGTTAACCCGTTAATGCAAGACAGAATACAAATTTAACAGTTTTTCAACAGTGTTAACCGGTTAACGCCCTGGGTTAACCTGTTAACGCAAGACAGAATGCAATTCTAACAGGATTTTAACAGTGTTAATCAGTTAACGCCCTGGGTTAACCTGTTAACGCAAGACAGAATGCAATTCTAATAGGATTTCAACAGCGTTAACCTGTTAACGCATTTGGTTAACCCGTTAACGCAAGACAGAATACGTTTTTGGCAAATTATAACAGTGTTAACCTGTTAACGCCCTGGGTTAACCTGTTAACGCAAGACCGAAAATTTATTTTTTTAATTATCATAACAGTGTTAACCGGTTAACGCCCTGGGTTAACCGGTTAACGCAAGACAGAAAGTTGTCCTTGCGCTAACAACGAACAGAATGCAGAATTGCCCGCATTTTTCGCCGTTGGAGGACTTCCGGACCTCCGATTTCGATTCCGTAAAAAGCTACACGTCCAGAAAATTACGACTCATCCAAATATAGATTCATCCACGGTTTTAACGTAATTTATTCATCACCATTTTCAGCATTCATCATCCTGATTAGGGTAAATTCAATGGCTTATTACTACCCATTACATGTTAACCCATAATACCCATTAAACGACGATAAACCCCCCTTACCTGAGTTAATCCGGCAATTGATTCTTTGACCTTCAACAATCGTGAATTCTCCTCCTGAGCCCTAGCCTCTTCTTCTCCCTTTCTCCACTTTCCAGTCGCTTCTCTGTTTTCACGTGAAAAACCCTTTTCTAATTGGGACTCTTTACTGATTCCAACTTATAATTCCAGTAATAATAATCCAATAATATTCCAATTATTTAATTAAATTAATAAATATACTAATAATAATATATATGAATGGTTTATCTAAATAATACCCTCTCATTCATATTATCATCATAATATACTATTAAACTTAAATTAAATAATTTTCATATTTTATCGGGGTGTTACATTAACCCCTCACTAGCATGTTGAAGTTATCCTCACATGGTGGATTTGTGGTTTTAGGTTGAATTTTCTCCCTTGGATAACAAAAGACCTTAAGGCTTTTGGACTAATCAATTCACCAACTTGTTTTGAGATTTTTACCCCGAACTACGAGGTTTTGATCCTAATCTTTTTTAAGATGGTACGTAGGCAATGGGTTTATCCATCCAAACACAAAATGTAAATAACTTGTGTATTCTCTTCTCATCCCCTCAATCATGTTTGCACAAAAAAAATTTCACAAAACAACAACCTTACCACAAGTATGAAAAGGGCTCCCTAGGAGTACCTAGGATGTTTTTGGTGCCTAACACCTTCCCATTGCATAACCAACCCCCTTACCCAGATCTCTGACTCTCTTTTACTAGTTTTTGATTCGATAAAACTTTTAGGTTTTTGTTCGTTTTCTAACCATTCCTTTGGATAAATAGAAGTGCGGTGGCGACTCGACTTGTATGATTTACCTTGGATTTAGTCAATATCTCTAATGGTAACGAATACCCCGCTACACTTTAGAGAAGTGGACTGGAGATAAGCAAAATATGAGTCATCTGAAGTGTTTGGTTCTGTTTGTTACAAACATGTTCCAGATGCTAAGAGAATGGAGTTGGATGACAAAAGAAGAATTATGTTGCTTGTAGGATACCACAGTACAAGTGCTTATAAGCTATATTGGCATGTCACTAACAAGGTCGAATTCAGCAGAGATGTTATTCTGAAAGAATCACAAGCGTGGGATTGAAGTAAATCTCAATCCAACTCTGGTGTAGTGCCAACTTCTGAAGAGATTTCTGACTCTGAAGGAGAATATGCCTCTGAAAGTGAGTCAGAATCAAAAGCTGGTTCTGAAAGAGGCTTTGAAGGCGAGTTTGACTCTGAAGGTGAATCTGATTCTGATCTAATTCTGATAGTGATTTAGACTCTGGCGGAGATCCAGACTTTGGGAATATTCCAGACTCTAAAGGCAGGCATGCCTTTGAAGGTGGTACTTCTGGGGTTCCAGCATATGATACTTTTCCAACGTCCTAAGGAGATTCTGAACAAGTTTAGAGGCCACAAAGAATCAGACAAATACCAAGAAAGTTTGCAGAGTTTGACATGCTGCAAGATACTGAAGTAAACTCTGAAGGAGAAGTCATTCAGTGTGCCATGTTAGTAGACTTTGAACTAGTAAGTGTTGAAGAAGCGCTCAAGAATAAAGTGTGACTGAAGGTCGTGAAAGAATAACTTGAGGCTATATAAAGAAACAATACGTGGAAGTTGACTAAGCTTTAAAAGGACAGGAAAGTCATCAACATCAGATGGGTTTTCAAGGAGAAACTAAATCGAGATGGATCAATTGGCAAACACAAAGCAAGTTTAGTAACAAGAGGTTTTCTGCAAAAACCTGGGTTATATTACTTTGAAGTGTTTGCTCATGTAGCGAGACATGAGACAATCAGACCGGTGATTGCGATAGGTACTAACAAGAATTGACCTCTATTGCATTTAGATGTGAAATCTGCATTTCTGAACGGTCCATTGTGAAAATAGGTATACGTGTCACAACCTCCTGGATTTGAGAAAAAGAATCAGGAAGGGATGGTGTACAAGTTGCATAAAGCCTTATATGGACTAAAACAAGCTTCTAGAGCTTGGAATCTGAAGATTGATTCATTTTTCAAGCTCCAAGGATTAAGAAAGTGTGAGATGGAGTATGTCGTTTATGTTCAGCATACTTCTGAAGGCAATATGATTCTGGTGTGTCTCTGTGTTGATGATTTATTACTAATAGGGAGTTATGAACATGAAATAACTAAGTTCAAGAATGTGTTGATGAATGAGTTTGAGATAGGTGATCTAGGAAAGATGACATATTTCCTAAGGATGAAGTTTATGTACTTTGAGAAGAGTATCATTTTGCATCGGCTGAAATATGAACTTAAGCTTCTGAAGAGATTCGAGCTGTTGAATTGTAAGGTTGCGATCACATCGTCAGAAACAAATCAAAAATTGGATTCTGATTCTTAAGGTGATGATGTAGATGTTACAACTTTCAAGCAATTGGTTGGATCTCTGATGTATTTGTGTAATACCATACCTAGCATTTGCTATGCAGTTGGAATAGTTAGTAGGTTCATGAGTAAACCGAAGTGGTCTCTTTACCAAGTTGTTGTCAGGATTCTGAGGTATGTTAAGGGGATTCTGAAGTATGGATTTTTGTTCCCTTCTGGAGAAAAGACTAATCCAGAGTTGATATATTACTCAGAGTCTGATTGGTGTGGAGACAGAGTTGACAAAAGAAGTACTTCTGGATATTTGTTTAAATATCTGAGAGGTCATATTTCCCGGTGTTCCAAGAAGCAACCAGTTGTTGCTTTGTCAACCCGTGAAGTTAAATATATTGTAGGTGATGTGGTTGTATGTCAAGTTGTTTGGCTTCTGAATTTACTACAGGATATGAAGATCAAGGTAAACAAGCCTCTGAAGTTGATGATTGATAACAAGTCTGCAATTAATCTTGCCAAGAATCCAGTGTTGCATGGGAGAAGCAAGCATATTGAGACTAAGTATCATTTTATGAGAAGTCAGGTTCATAATGGAGTGCTAGAAGTTATGCACTATAGCACCCAGAAGCAACTAGAAGATGTTCTGACGAAAGCGATCAAGACCGGTCAATTTCTCCACTTAAGAGATGGAATTGATGTTATTAGTTTTGATTAGTTAAATCCTGAATTAAAGGATGGTGTTGAAGGGTAATTCAATATTTTAGTATTTCGCCTACGTGACATTATTATTTGTGTATATATAGTATTATAGTTATCAATAGTTGTATCCATTGAGTATTGTAGTGCAATGTGTGTGCAACCATTTTTTTATAACTATTTTAGCAGAGTAGTGGAAGTTTATTATTCTCTCTTCTCTCGCTTCTTCCATCTTCGTCTTCTTCATCTTGTGCACCAACAAGGATTGAGTGAAAAGAATGAAGGGATTTATATGAAGAGGATTTTAGAGGATTTATTTATATTCATAATACAAAATTATTCTAGTTTGGAGAACTCAAAAATTATATTGGAGGAGGAGTTTGGAGGGTTTAGATAAATTATTTAAATATAATTTATATTTTGTAATGTTCCAAAATTTTAAAATATGTTAATGATTTATTGCAAAACCATTATTTTACAAAAAAAATAAGATTTTTCAAATAAAAATTCATTTTTTTAAAAGTTTTCTCTTCTCCCCCTCTTGACTCGTAAACAGGTCCACAGAATTCGATAAATATGTGGGTTGAGTGTAAAAACTTAAATCTAATATCATATATTCACACCTTACTTGATTTTACTTTTACTTGGTGACAGATTTTACCTTACTTTATAGAGGATGTTTTTAAGGGTTGTTTTGGCCTCCCCTCCTATTGATTCTTCCATTCTATTGATTCTTTTAAGGTTTTGTTTGGGGAGAGAAGACTTGGTGAGAAGAGATTTGAAAAACATAGATAAATATTTTATTTTTTAAAATTTTGTTGAGCACTTTGTTCCATAATGAGTGATTCAGTTGACCATTTCATACAGATTAAAAAAAATGAATAAATAAAAGAGAAAATGATATTTTTATTAAATTACTCTTATTGTGTATCGCGAATGATGAAAGTAATATTAATTAGAGGATAAAATTGAAAAAAATATATTATAAATTAAAATAAATCATTTATTTTGAGACAATCTTTTATTTTAAATGAATCACTCATTATAAGACAGAGTATAAAATAAAGTATAAATGTTCATCGTTACAATATTATTAATTATTTTTAGAATATTATAATAACATAAATATATTTGAAGAAGTCATATAAAAAGTTCTCGTCCAATACAAAATTTTAATTCTTCTAAATTTCCTTTTTCTTTTTTTTTCTTTTTATTTTCTTTTACCTTGGGTTACACGTAACTTCCCATTTTTTAAAATATTTTTCCTTTATTATTAATATAATTTATATTTAAACAAACAAAACAAATCTCTTAAAAATACTTAAATCAGTTCTTTTAAAATTAATTATGCCAAGAATAAAACAAAACATAAAATCTTTTCTACTTTAAAATTAGTTTGTCTACTCAAAAGTTAATATCAAATATGCACCCGTTCTCTTTTTAATCTGCTTGAACGCAATCTATATTTCAAAGCAAAAGATTCCTAGTTAGTGGTGGTAGATTTATGAAGATAGAGCCTCCATATAAGAAATTTAATGATATGAAGTGGCACTTTAGAGTGCTACTAAGTTTTGTTTATGATTGAAGCATAAGAATCCAGCCAGACACATAAACATTTTTGTGGGGACACAATCTTTGGTAAGGAACATATGCTGATGAGTGATATATGACCAAGATATTCCAATAGCTTCCCTGTTTTTTTTCTTTCTTCAGTTAAATAGTACAAATTTGTATATCCAAATTTTTATATATTGGGTGAGTATGAAGGACATGAATACTAAGGTGTTCATACATGCACTCATATTTATTTATTTTTGTGAGTGATTATCTGAGTCAATGCTCTATTCGGATTTTTACTCTACGTATTCTAAGTAATTTTGCAGTATACATTAAGAAATAATCAAATTTTCATCCATAATCCAATATATATATATATATATATATATATATATATATATATATATATATATATATATATATATATATATAATATATATATATATATATATATATATATATATATATATATATATATATATATATATATATATATCCAGCAAAAAGTGTTATTATTATCAACATATTTATATATTTATGATTGATTATCATATCTATGATTCCATAGGCGAAAATATATTACAGATTAATTCTATGCAAGCAACAAATTTACTTTGAATGCTGTGTAAAGACCTGTTTTAAATGAGAAATTTGACAAGTTAGATTGCGACATTAAATATTGTTATAGCTAGCTAGCATAACTAAACCTTGAACATCATTATATCCTCCAAGCAATTAAACATTGTTTAATTCATGCTTGTTGTTCAATTATTTTATTAGAAAAAGATTACTATATCCCCATGCACCACTAGTAACTTATATCCCCATGCAAATTGGTGAAACTGATATTGCTAGTTGCAAAAATCATGGCAAAAATAATCGTTTTATAATTAATCAAGGAATGACCAAGTTGTTCACTATTTGCAGCATCTTCTTTATTTTCATACTTTCTGGTTTACACAAAGTATGGCTATTGAGATTCCCATGATGTAGCTATAGCATTATAGCAATGCAATTAATTAAGCAAGAATCTCTGCACGCGATGGTGGCTGTGGCGGCAGGAGTATATATGTTCTGGTCACACAGCACTCTCCTAAGCCAGTCGTGCGTGTATATAGATTAATTTTAGGCTTTTTTGACTGCTATAATAATCTCTTTCAAGATAGCCGATTCACTTATTAATAGTTCTTATTTTTCTAAACAACTTTCTCCGCCCCGATCTATCGAGAATAAAAGAGTATTTTAAAATTAATGATTTATTTCAATTTTTAATGAATAATTTTAATTTTATTTTCTAATTATTATTATTTTTATCATTTTCAATAAATGATAAAAATATTTTAATAAAAATATCATTATTTCTCTTTTATTTATTTATTTATTTAATTGAAATGATCAATTAAACCATTCATTATCAAATCGAGTGAATAATACAGTTTTATAAACCGCTATATATATAGAATATGAGAATGTGAATTTTTTACTAAAATAATCCAGTTTTTTAAAAAAAATACCCAAAATAACCTTGATTTCAAAAAAAATCTCAAACTACCCCACTTTTAGGAGGAGACGACAAACCAATTGGCGCATCCTCTTAAAATTATAGAGGAAGCGCCAATTGGATTGGCTAGGGCACATGGTGCAGCCAATTCAATTGGCGCCCATGTGAATGGGTTAAGGGGTGGCGCCAATTGGATTGGCACCTCAGTGTATCTTGTAAAAAAAAATCAAAAATAGTCTACATGATACATAATTTCAAAATAGGACCAATTCATATTAATATAAATTCCCGTTTACACAAAAAAAAAAATGTCGATGGCCGGGATCATATAACCGACCTCCGGTCCCACATCCCCTAGCTACCCGAACCCGTGGCTCTAACCCACGTTGATGATTCACCACTGGTGTTTGAGCATTTGAGGGCCTAGGAACATCATTACCAACTGCAGGAGATTGTCTATTGAGATAGTTAGACAAATAAGCGTAGTCTTGAGTATGCAACGAAGGTGTACCGCCATAATTGAGTTCATGATCTATGCCAGAGTAGTTGGGTTATGTTTGACTTGTTGGTGGGCAGCCGGGATGGTTGAAGGGAGACATTGGTGTGAATGATGCACCGAGGAAAGGTTGGAAATATTGTTGTGGTGTTTGGTAGAGATAGGGTTGTTGAAGGTTTCAGTTTTGTGAGGTTTGGGTTTCTTGGTTATGGTATGAGGAGGGACGGTTGGTGTTAAATGATCGTTGAGTGTTCTGGCTAAGGCGACTTTGGTAGGGTGATGTGTTGGGTGCGAAGTGATGTTAGGTCTCTAGTTGATGATCTATTTGTTGGTGAGGGTACGGGGTATGCTCTTGGTATTATGGTTGGGTGTATGACATGTTAGGGTTGTATGTTTGTGTGTTTGTGGAATGGAAAGTTTGACGGATAGGGGGGTGTGTGTAGTCGGCTTGACAATGTTGTTAGGGGTTAGATGTTGAGGTGTCTGGTGTGTAAGTTTGTTGGTGTGGGTCGTATAGGTACATATCCTCGACGATGAACACAAAACCAAACGATCTGTACCAAGCCATATAAGTACGACTTGGTTTTTCTTCATTTGGCATCACTACGTCAGTTAAGACATGGTCATGGCAGTGCTTCCATTTGCGACACTCAGATCTAGCGAAGCTTTGCCATGGATTGAAGTTTCATTGGTCATTAACTTTGCGCAGATGTGATTCTCCTAGGTTTGCTGGGGGATCAGGGATGTGTTGAAGCATACCGAACTGTAATTTCACACGGTCACTGTTGTGCATCTCCATAATTGTGAATCTTATGATCGGTGTGCATGCAGTCCATAAGGTTGCGTCTTCTTTGTTGATTGCACGGTCATGATCCAAATTTAGGTATGAACGCCAAATGAACTGAAATATGAGCGTAAGTTAGATTATAAACTTGATAGAAGAAATTAATAAATTATTACGAAATACTTAGGTTATTATCCATACATATATCGGTTGAAGGTGATCCAAGAGATTGCGATACTGGGTAATATAGTGTCTAGGACATCTGTTATAACTTATACCACGTGTCGACCATCTGCACCATAAAGGTAAAAATATTAGTTAGAGATAATAATCGTTAAAGTAAGTAAATATATAACATTTTAAACAACTTACTTTTGTGCATACGGAAATGTGAAAGGGTTGTTGTTGACGGGCGCTAGGGACGGTAGTCTTGACCAACCCCATGCTTGGAGCAAAACAGCACATCCAGAAAAGGTAGATGTGTCTTTGTGTGAATTTTTACACAAAGAGCTATAAAGATAGGTCAGACAAGCGGATCCCCAACTGTAACTTCCTTTTCTATCTACATGTCTTAGTAAAGATAAATACATAACATGCATATTAGAACCACTACCTTCGGGAAATAAAAAAGAACCAATTAAAAGCATAATATAACACCTAGTTTTTATTATTCTAGCATCTTCGGTAGAATGCTCATCTAAATGTAAATTGTTATTGAAGGTAGAGAAAAACAAGAAAGGGGGGTTTGAATTGTTTCCACATATAATAACAACTTTTGCAAATAAAACACACGCGAAAAAATAACATTATCAACACAGAAGTTTATCCTGGTTCGCTTGAAATTCAAAGTTATTCCAGTCCACCCGGCCAAGGTAATTTTGCGTTTAACAAGGACTTAGTCCACTAATCTTGAAAGATCACAACACAAAGCGTTTAAGTAGATAAAGATCTCTTAGCCTTCTCAAGTTTATAGACTTCACAAGTCACTTGAGGAATATTCACTAAGTAATGAAAAATACAGTTATATGTTAAGTGCTTCTAGGTAAGCAGAAGTTACACAATATGAGAACAAAATTGTTTCACACTTAGAGCAACAACTCGTGTGAAAGAGAATGAGCATGAATAAAAGAGATTTGTTATTTGTTTGCAGTATTCTCATGTGCTTCGTTATCTTGTTATGAAGATGATCCATCATTTATATAGAGATTTGATGAAGAGACCGTTGGATGAGGAAATATTGGAAATGATGGACTTTTAATGTAATTAATCTCTTTGTTCTTTCTATAGCAATTTTGGAGCGTGTTAACTCTCTTCCAAAAATATAATTCTTGCCAAAAGAGGAAGACTTCGCAGCTAAGTCTTGGTGATCATTCTGAGACAGACTACGTAGAGCTCAGATGTTTTTGTTCAGCGTGTGTATCTTCAGATAGTTGCTGAAAGCTTATTGACTTCAGAGGTTCTTGGTGTCTGTAACACCCCAAATAAAGTAAAAGAATTATTTAATTAAGTTAATAATATATTTAATAATTTAATTAAATAAATTGAATTATTGGATTATTATTATTATTTTGGAATAATAATTATTTTTGGAAAATATATAAGTGGAATAAGAGAAAAGGTTTTCATTTTTTGGAAAAGGTTTTTACGTGAAAACTGAGAAGCTGCAGAGAAGAGGAAAAGGGCAAAGAGCTGTAGAGCAAAGGTTGGAGAACGGAAAAGCTTGAAGCTCGAAGAGTTGCCGGATTGTTAAGGTAAGGGGGGTTTATCGTCGTTTAATGGGTATTATCGATTAACATGTAATGGGTAGTGATAAGCCGTCGATTGACCCTAATTGGGATTTAGAATGCTGAGAAATTATGTTGAATAAGTTGTATTAAAGCTGAAATGGAATTTGTGTTTGAGTGTATTGTGAATTTCTGAGCGTATAGCTTTTTACGGAAGTTGAATCGGAGGTCCGGAAGTCCTCCAACGGCGGAAAATGCGGAAACTCTGCATTCTGCCTTGTGTTAGCGCAGGAACTGCTGTTTCGCCTGCGTTAACCGGTTAACCCAGGGTGTTAACCGGTTAACACTGTTATAAATTGTGAAAAATGTTGAGTTTTGCCTGCGTTAACCGGTTAACCTATAGCGTTAACCGGTTAACACTGTTGCGTTTTGCCTGGAAGTGTAATTTTCCTGCGTTAACCGGTTAACCTATAGCGTTAACCGGTTAACACTGTTGCAGTATGTAAAAATGGTTGATTTTTATGATGTAAGTGTAATTGGTGATTGGCCTATTGTATCCAATTGTGATAAATAAATTCGTGGAGTCTATGTTGCGAAATGTTGATGCAAATATGTTGATAAGTTGTTTTTGTGGAAAATATTAAGTTGTAGGCTGATGAGCCAAAGTTGAATATAAGTTGTTTTGTTGAAAATGCTGAGTTGTAGGCTGATGAGCCAAAGTTGATTTTTAAGTTGTTGTTGCTGAAAAAGCTGTTATGTTGTCGTTGTTATTATGTTGTTGAACTTTCAAGTCGTACATGCCATATACATTCATATGCATTAAGTCGGGGCTTTTGCTCACACCACGTTGGCCTGGATTGGCAAAATTATGGGGCTTTTGCTCACACCACGTTGGCCTGGATTGGCAAAAATTTTAAGTTGAAAGTTGAAGGCTTATGCCTTGATGCCCACTAAACTGGCAATGATTTTAAGTTGGGAGTTTTACTCCAAATGGTACCACATGCATGAAGAGTCGAGTCTCATTTGAGTTGCATTTACGTTGTGTTTGAATATGATGTTGAGTTGAATATGCTGCTACCGAATGCATGATATGATGTGGGTGATTAACGTGTAAAGTTACTTAACATAACATGATGATTTATAATATTTGTTATATCGATTGAGGAACTCACCCTTACAGTTATATTTTTCAGGTAACGAGCAGTGAGTTGAGTAGAAGCTAGTGCTTGAAGTCTAGAGTGGTTTTAGTGGGTCATGCTCTGATAGATGTAACATCGGGACGGGATGTTTTATTTGTTGAATAAATGTTAATTTTAAGATATTACAGATGTTGAATGTTTCTATCCGCTGCGAATTTTTAAAGAAGTGTTTATGTTGGATTAAATAATGAGCATGACTGATTTTTACGGTGAATTATGTGAAGTATTATGTGACACCCTTGGTGCATGATTACTCTGATATTGATTTATATGCTGTTGTTTTAATTAAATATTTGGGGTATTTAGAAGGGTGTTACATTAGTGGTATCAGAGCAGGTCGGTCTGTCCGGCCAGTTGTCGTGTCGTTACTGTCTAACAATTGTGTAATTGTTATTAATCTAACGTTAAGTTGTGTTGTATTGATAAGTTGAAATGGCTGGAAGGAATGACGCTGCAATGGCTGCCGCAATGCAAGCAATGGCACAAGCGGTGCAGAACTTGCCAAATGCTGGTGGTGATGCTGGGTCACGTAGCTTGGCGACTTTTCAGAGAGAGAATCCGCCGGTGTTTAAAGGGAAGCATGATCCAGATGCAGCCTTGGGATGGTTGAAAGAGATTGAGAGAATCTTCCGTGTTATGGATTGCACTCCAGCTCAGAAGGTTCGGTATGGTACTCACATGCTAGCAGTCGAAGCTGATGACTGGTGGCTAGAGACTCACGAGAGGTTGACCGTGGCAGGTGAAGTCATTACTTGGGATGTATTCCGTAGGGAATTTCTGAGGAAGTATTATCCGGAAGATGTCCGTGGTAAGAAGGAAATTGAATTCCTTGAGCTGAAGCAAGGAAACATGTCTGTCACTGATTATGCTGCGAAATTTGTGGAGTTGTCCAAATTTTATCCTCATTACACTGGTGGTGGTGCTGAATTTTCGAAGTGCATCAAGTTTGAGAACGGATTGCGCTCTGAAATTAAGAAGGCTGTTGGGTATCAGAAGATACGCATTTTTACTGATTTGGTTGATAGCTGCAGGATATTTGAAGAAGACAATAATGCTCATTACAAGATTGTCAGTGACCGCAGAGGCAAGCAACATCAAAACCGTGGCAAGCCGTATGATGTTCCAGCTGGAAAAGGGAGACAAAGAGCTGCTCCGGCTCAGAGAGCTAGTGGGGGAGGTGCTCCTACTGGTATAGTTTGCTTCAAGTGTGGTCAGGCTGGTCATAAGAGTAATGTATGCACTGCTGAAGTAAAGAGGTGTTTTCGCTGTGGTAAGATTGGCCATGCAATAGCTGATTGCAAGCACAAGGAAGTGATTTGTTTTAATTGCGGAGAAGAAGGGCATATTGGAAGTCAGTGTCAGAAGCCGAAGAAAGGGAATCAGTCAGGAGGCAAGGTCTTTGCTTTATCGGGTTCTGAGACTTCTGCAGATGATCGTTTGATCCGAGGTACGTGTTATATTAATGGCTTTCCTCTTGTAGCTATTATTGACACAGGTGCGACTCATTCCTTTATATCTTTGGATTGTGCTGTGAAACTTAAGTTAGAGATATCTGAGATGTTTGGTAGTATGGTAATTGATACTCCTGCGAAGGGTTCAGTGACTACTACTTCGGTTTGTTTAAATTGTCCTTTGAGTATTTTTGGTAGGGACTTTGGGATGGACCTAGTGTGTCTTCCACTAGTGCAGATTGATGTTATTCTGGGTATGAACTGGTTGGTGTTTAACCGAGTTTCTATCAATTGTTTTGATAGGACCGTGATATTTCCTGAGAGTGAGGAAGGAAAGAGTTTGTTTCTATCAGCGAGACAAGTGGATGAGGAAGTAGCTGATGGGGCAGAGTTGTTTATGCTGTTAGCGACTTTGGAGGCTAAAGATAAACTGATGATTTGCGATCTAGCTGTGGTGTGTGATTTTCCTGATGTGTTTCCGGAAGAAGTGAATGAATTGCCGCCAGAGCGTGAAGTGGAGTTCTCTATTGACTTGGTACCTGGTACTAGGCCGATATCGATGGCTCCGTACCGTATGTCTGCTGTTGAGTTAACTGAATTGAAGAGTCAGTTGGAAGATCTATTGGATAAGAAATTTATTCGTCCGAGTGTGTCACCGTGGGGTGCACCAGTGCTATTGGTTAAGAAGAAAGAAGGTACTATGAGGTTGTGTGTGGACTACAGGCAACTGAATAAAGTGACGATCAAGAATCGGTATCCTTTGCCGAGGATTGATGATTTGATGGATCAGTTGGTTGGTGCAAGTGTGTTCAGTAAAATAGATTTGAGATCTGGGTATCATCAGATCCGTGTGAAAACAGAGGATATTCAGAAGACTGCTTTCAGAACAAGGTATGGAAATTATGAGTATTCTGTAATGCCTTTTGGTGTGACTAATGCACCTGGAGTATTTATGGAGTATATGAATAGGATTTTCCATCCGTACCTAGACAAGTTTGTTGTGGTGTTTATTGATGATATTTTGGTGTATTCGAAATCTGAAGAAGAGCATGCTGAACATTTGAGAGTGGTTTTAGAAGTCCTACGAGAAAAGAAGTTATTTGCTAAATTGTCCAAGTGCGAATTTTGGTTAGAAGAGGTTAGTTTTCTTGGTCATGTGATTTCAAGAGGTGGTGTTGCTGTTGATCCTTCTAAGATAGAAGCGGTATCTAAGTGGGAAGCTCCGAAGTCTGTTGCTGAGATTCGAAGTTTTCTTGGTTTGGCTGGTTATTATAGGAAGTTCATTGAGGGATTTTCTAAGTTGGCGTTACCGTTGACGATGTTGACTAGAAAGGGGCAAGCGTTTGTTTGGGACTCAAAATGTGAAGAAGGTTTCCAAGAGCTAAAGAGAAGGTTGACTACTGCTCCTATTCTAATATTACCGAGTTCGTCGGAATCATTTGAAGTTTATTGCGATGCTTCATTGTTGGGTTTGGGTGGCGTGTTGATGCAGAATAAGCAGGTTATAGCTTATGCTTCAAGACAGCTGAGGGTTCATGAGAGGAACTATCCGACGCACGATTTAGAGTTGGCAGCTGTGGTGTTTGTTCTGAAGTTATGGAGACATTACTTGTACGGGTCAAGATTTGAGGTTTTCAGTGACCACAAAAGTTTAAAGTATTTGTTTGATCAGAAAGAGCTGAATATGAGGCAGAGAAGATGGTTAGAGTTTCTGAAGGATTATGACTTTGGGTTGAATTACCATCCGGGTAAAGCAAACGTAGTGGCTGATGCATTGAGTCGGAAATCATTACATATGTCTATGTTAATGGTTAAGGAATTGGATTTAATTGAACAGTTTAGAGACTTGAGTTTGGTGTGTGAGAGTACTCACAATAGTGTTAAATTGGGAATGTTGAAGTTGACAAGTGGTATTCTGGATGAGATCAGAGAGGGTCAGAAATCTGATATGCTTTTGGTTGATAAGTTGACTCTAGTGAATCAAGGTCAAGGTGGCGAATTCAGAGTTGATGAGAATGGTATTTTGAAGTTTGGTAGTCGGGTGTGTATTCCGGATGTTACCGAGCTTAAGAAGAGTATTCTTGAGGAAGGACATCGTAGTGGTCTGAGTATTCATCCTGGAGCTACGAAGATGTATCATGATTTGAAGAAGTTATTTTGGTGGCCGGGAATGAAAAGAGAAATTGCGAGTTTGTCTATTCTTGTTTGACTTGTCAGAAGTCAAAGATTGAGCATCAGAAGCCGTCTGGGCTAATGCAACCGTTGGCTATTCCAGAGTGGAAGTGGGATAGTATCAGTATGGATTTTGTTTCTGGTTTACCGAGGACAAGTAAGAATTTTGAAGCTATTTGGGTGATTGTTGACAGATTAACAAAGTCGGCTCATTTCATTCCGATTAGAATGGATTATCCGTTAGAAAATTGGCTGAGTTGTATATTGAGAAGATTGTAAGTTTGCATGGTATTCCGTCGAGTATTGTTTCGGACAGAGATCCTAGATTTACATCGAAGTTCTGGGAAGGTTTGCAGAGAGCTTTGGGAACTAAGCTGAGATTGAGTTCTGCATATCATCCGCAGACTGACGGTCAGACTGAGAGGACGATTCAGTCATTAGAAGATCTTTTGAGAGCTTGTGTTTTGGAAAAAGGAGGTGGTTGGGATTGTTATTTACCGTTGATTGAGTTTACCTACAACAATAGTTTTCATTCGAGCATTGGTATGGCGCCGTTTGAAGCTTTGTATGGTAGGAGATGTCGGACACCGTTATGTTGGTGTGAGTCCGGTGAGAGTGCTGTGGTCGGACCGGAAATTGTTCAACAGACTACAGAAAAGATTAAGATGATTCAGGAGAAGATGAGGATTGCTCAGAGTCGTCAGAAGAGTTATCATGACAAGAGGAGGAAGTCACTTGAGTTTCAAGAGGGAGATCATGTGTTTCTTCGTGTTACTCCGATAACAGGTGTTGGTCGGGCTTTGAAGTCGAAGAAGTTGACACCTCGATTTATTGGTCCTTATCAAATTTTAGAGAGGATAGGAGAGGTAGCCTATCGTATCGCTTTACCGCCGTCACTTGCGAATTTGCATGAGGTTTTTCATGTGTCTCAGTTGAGGAGGTACATTCATGATCCGTCGCATGTAGTCCAAGTAGATGATGTACAGGTGAGAGATAACCTGACTGTTGAAACATCGCCTATGAGGATCGAGGATCGAGAGTTGAAGCAGCTGCGGGGTAAAGAGATTGCCTTAGTGAAGGTAGCTTGGGGAGGACCAGCAGGTGGCAATGTGACTTGGGAACTGGAGAGTCAGATGAAGGAGTCCTATCCAGAGTTATTTGTTTGAGGTATGTTTTCGAGGACGAAAACTCTTTTAGTGGGGGAGAGTTGTAACACCCCAAATAAGGTAAAAGAATTATTTAATTAAGTTAATAATATATTTAATAATTTAATTAAATAAATTGAATTATTGGATTATTATTATTATTTTGGAATAATAATTATTTTTGGAAAATATATAAGTGGAATAAGAGAAAAGGTTTTCATTTTTTGGAAAAGGTTTTTACGTGAAAACTGAGAAGCTGCAGAGAAGAGGAAAAGGGCAAAGAGCTGTAGAGCAAAGGTTGGAGAACGGAAAAGCTTGAAGCTCGAAGAGTTGCCGGATTGTTAAGGTAAGGGGGGTTTATCGTCGTTTAATGGGTATTATCGATTAACATGTAATGGGTAGTGATAAGCCGTCGATTGACCCTAATTGGGATTTAGAATGCTGAGAAATTATGTTGAATAAGTTGTATTAAAGCTGAAATGGAATTTGTGTTTGAGTGTATTGTGAATTTCTGAGCGTATAGCTTTTTACGGAAGTTGAATCGGAGGTCCGGAAGTCCTCCAACGGCGGAAAATGCGGAAACTCTGCATTCTGCCTTGTGTTAGCGCAGGAACTGCTGTTTCGCCTGCGTTAACCGGTTAACCCAGGGTGTTAACCGGTTAACACTGTTATAAATTGTGAAAAATGTTGAGTTTTGCCTGCGTTAACCGGTTAACCTATAGCGTTAACCGGTTAACACTGTTGCGTTTTGCCTAGAAGTGTAATTTTCCTGCGTTAACCGGTTAACCTATAGCGTTAACCGGTTAACACTGTTGCAGTATGTAAAAATGGTTGATTTTTATGATGTAAGTGTAATTGGTGATTGGCCTATTGTATCCAATTGTGATAAATAAATTCGTGGAGTCTATGTTGCGAAATGTTGATGCAAATATGTTGATAAGTTGTTTTTGTGGAAAATATTAAGTTGTAGGCTGATGAGCCAAAGTTGAATATAAGTTGTTTTGTTGAAAATGCTGAGTTGTAGGCTGATGAGCCAAAGTTGATTTTTAAGTTGTTGTTGCTGAAAAAGCTGTTATGTTGTCGTTGTTATTATGTTGTTGAACTTTCAAGTCGTACATGCCATATACATTCATATGCATTAAGTCGGGGCTTTTGCTCACACCACGTTGGCCTGGATTGGCAAAATTATGGGGCTTTTGCTCACACCACGTTGGCCTGGATTGGCAAAAATTTTAAGTTGAAAGTTGAAGGCTTATGCCTTGATGCCCACTAAACTGGCAATGATTTTAAGTTGGGAGTTTTACTCCAAATGGTACCACATGCATGAAGAGTCGAGTCTCATTTGAGTTGCATTTACGTTGTGTTTGAATATGATGTTGAGTTGAATATGCTGCTACCGAATGCATGATATGATGTGGGTGATTAACGTGTAAAGTTACTTAACATAACATGATGATTTATAATATTTGTTATATCGATTGAGGAACTCACCCTTACAGTTATATTTTTCAGGTAACGAGCAGTGAGTTGAGTAGAAGCTAGTGCTTGAAGTCTAGAGTGGTTTTAGTGGGTCATGCTCTGATAGATGTAACATCGGGACGGGATGTTTTATTTGTTGAATAAATGTTAATTTTAAGATATTACAGATGTTGAATGTTTCTATCCGCTGCGAATTTTTAAAGAAGTGTTTATGTTGGATTAAATAATGAGCATGACTGATTTTTACGGTGAATTATGTGAAGTATTATGTGACACCCTTGGTGCATGATTACTCTGATATTGATTTATATGCTGTTGTTTTAATTAAATATTTGGGGTATTTAGAAGGGTGTTACAGTGTCTATCTGACAGTGATTTCTTCAGAGTGAAAAACATCAGATCCTAGAGTGCACTGCTCAAATTCAGAGTGTCTGATACTTCTTTCTACGTAGAACTTGTGCGCTTTCTTTTGATCAAAGTCAGAACCTCTGATTGAATAATCTTCATAGTGGTCATTCTAGACTTACGTGTATATCAGATGTATGTCTATCTGACCCTTTTTCGACTAGAGTCCTGCACATTTAGATAAATTATGTTAGGGTACCAATTTGTTATCATCAAAACATTAGAGATGAATTGTAGGCACAGAATCTTGTTCTTACAATCTCCCCCTTTTTTATGATGACAAAAACCTTAGAGAGGCGATGAAACAATGATACTTCAACAAGTATTTAAAGATTTATCTCAGAGTCAGATGAGTGACGACTCCCCTTGAGATAGATCATAATAATTTTTTTGATGTTCTTACCAGAACTCCTTGCGTAGCAGCGGATTTTTACCTTAGATATCTCCTGCATAACTTAGAATTTTCATAAGAGATTTTAAATATGCGCAGTGCAGCAAGAGGCTTAAATATTATTTCATCAGAGTTGTTTTGTATTCTCCCCCTTTTTGTCATACTCAAAAAGACTTAACACAAAAATAGAGTAGACAACATATGATTCATATATGAGAAAGAGGATTACAGATACAATGATTAGCTATTAAGAGTAGAGAGAAAAACACTTAGAGAATACATAGTAGATAAGCAAGTAAGGAAAACAACAAACAAATCCTAAGTGCCCAAGGGTTCGGAGGCGGAGGCATCCTCTGAAGCAACTGAGTCAGCATGTTCTGAATGTTGTTGTTGACGGAGTCCTGTTGGTCCAATCTTGCTCTCACTATCTGCTGCTCCTTTTGCAGCTCTTCCAGAGTCTTCAAGACGAGAGGAGCGAAATCAGAGTGAGATTGCTCCCCCTGAGTCGGAGCATCATTCCTTGCCTTTGCAGCTTCTTCTACAACTATGTATGCTGCTTCTTCAGCATCAACTTTTGCTTTTGCTTCAGCTTCAGCAGCAACAACAACAACTTCAACAGCATCCTTCTCAATAGTTTCTCTTGCTCTTTGCTCTTCTTCCATACGAGCCTTCTCTTTTGCTTCTCTTCTGGCCTTCTCGTTTGCCTCTTTGGACAGACGTGCTTGCAGCCTCTCTCCAGCTTATCTGATAAAGTCGTTTCGGACTTGTTCAGAGAGGTCTTTCAGCTTGAAAGCCTCAGAGGTCATCCATTTGATCACTTTGTTCTAGTGAATCCTCACTGCAGAGGGATCGTCACTGATACCAGAGTTCTCAGATAATGATATGATCTTTTCCATTGAATACTCAGTAAATAAGGTTATTGCTTCTTCCAGGGTGGGGAAGGTAGGTTCTGGTTCTGGGATAGGAGATGTAGGTGTTGGTGGTGAAGGGGTTGTTTCAATGGGAGGTTCAGAGTTATGGATGATTGGGTTTTTAAAGGGAGTTTCGATGGGTGGTTTGGATGAAGGTGCTGGTGGTTGTTTAGATGGTGATGGAATGTTAGTTTCTGGTTCAGATTGGTGGTGTGTGGAGAGGGCACGAGCCTGAAGTTGAGCCAGAGTGGGAGATTGAGGGTCAGATGGCTCTGAGTCAAATGAGATGGTGTAGTAAGATGGGGATGAAGGTGTTGAAGAAGGTGGTGATATGGGTCCATTGAACATTTCAACTTCAGATATGGGCAAGGTTGTGGTGGTGAGGTTAAATTTTTGAAGGGGGGTGATGGTGGGTTAGAGGTAGGTGTTTCAGAGGGTTTGGTGGTGGAGGGTGAGGGTTTAGAGTGTGTGTATATCGGTGAGGTTTGAGGAAGGAAAAAGCAAGTTGCCTTAATTGAAAAGATGGAGAGTTAGAAGACAGAAACTTACTTAGAGATGTGGAAGAGGAGACCAGAGGGACAGGAGGTCTGGATACAGAAGGTTCCCCCAGCTTTGCTCTCTTAGCATTCTTCGACTTCTCAGAGGGCTCCCATTGTCTCTTCATAAAATTTGGTGGATGCTCAGGTAGCCAGTCCACAGAGAAATCTGAGATGTCAACTCCTTGGTTGGCCAGATCCTACAGATAGTCTGTAACAACCTATGGAGGATCAATCTTTAAGAAGAGGTAGAGGCCATTGGGTATCTTCCTCTGATCTTCCAAGGCTTCCCAAGAGGTGTCCAACGAAGGCTTGACTAGAATCTTCTCAGTTATCCCCATGCTCTTCAGATTTTTTGAGTTCATAGGCCTCCCAATGTCAACTGTTACATCACCCATCAGATTATGACGAATCAAATGATCCACCAAGCCGATCTCTATCAGAACGTCAGATATCAACCTTCCTAGAGGGATGGTTTAAGGGAGACATTGGTGTGAATGATGCACCGAGGAAAGGTTAGAAATATTGTTGTGGTGTTTGGTAGAGATAGGGTTGTTGAAGGTTTCAATTTTGTGAGGTTTGGGTTTCTTGGTTATGGTATGAGGAGGGACGATTGGTGTTAAATGATCGTTGAGTGTTCTAGCTAAGGCGGCTTTGGTAGGGTGATGTGTTGGGTGCGAAGCGATGTTGGGTCTCTAGTTGATGATCTATTTGTTGGTGAGGGTACGGGGTATGCTCTTGGTATTATGGTTGGGTGTATGACATGTTAGGGTTGTACGTTTGTGTGTTTGTGGAATGGAAAGTTTGACGGATAGGGGATTGTGTGTAGTCGGTTTGACAATGATGTTAGGGGTTAGATGTTGAGGCGTCTGGTGTGTAAGTTTGTTGGCGTGGGTCGTATAGGTACATATCCTCGGCGATGAACTCAAAACCAACCGATATGTACCAAGCCATATAAGTACGACTTGGTTTTTCTTCATTTGGTATCACTACGTCAGTTAAGACATGGTCATGGCAGTGCTTCCATTTGCGACACTCAGATCTAGCGAAGCTTTGCCATGGATTGAAGTTCCATTGGTCATTAACTTTGCGTAGATGTGATTCTCCTAGGTTTGCTGGGGGATCAGGGATGTGTTGAAGCATACCGAACTGTAATTTCACACGGTCCCTGTTGTGCATCTCCACAATTGTGGATCTTATGATCGGTGTGCATACAGTTCATACGGTTGCGTCTTCTTTGTTGATTTCACGGTCATGATCCAAATTTAGGTATGAACACCAAATGAACTGAAATATGAGCATAAGTTAGATTATAAACTTGATAGAAGAAATTAATAAATTATTACGAAATACTTAGGTTATTATCCATACATATATCGGTTGAAGGTGATCCAAGAGATTGCGATACTGGGTAATATAGTGTCTAGGACATTTGGTATAACTTATACCACGTGTCGACCATCTGCACCATAAAGGTAAAAATATTAGTTAGAGATAATAATCGTTAAAGTAAGTAAATATATAGCATTTTAAACAACTTTCTTTTGTGCATACGGGAATGTGAAAGGGTTGTTGTTAACGGGCGCTACGGACGGTAGTCTTGACCAACCCCATGCTTGGAGAAAAACAGCACATCCAGAAAAGGTAGATGTGTCTTTGTGTGAATTTTTACACAAAGAGCTATAAAGATAGGTCAGACAAGCGGATCCCCAACTGTAACTTCCTATTCTATCTACATGTCTTAGTAAAGATAAATACATAACATGCATATTAGAACCACTACCTTCGGGAAATAAAAAAGAACCAATTAAAAGCATAATATAACACCTAGTTTTTATTATTCTAGCCTCTTCGGTAGAATGCTCATCTAAATGTAAATTGTTATTGAAGGTGGAGAAAAACAAGAAAGGGGGGTTTGAATTGTTTCCACATATAATAACAACTTTTGCAAATAAAACACACGCGAAAAAATAATATTATTAACACAAAAGTTTATCCTGGTTCGCTTGAAATTCAAAGCTACTCCAGTCCACCCGGCCAAGGTAATTTTGCCTTTAACAAGGACTTAGTCCACTAATCTTGAAAGATCACAACACAAAGCGTCTAAGTAGATAAAGATCTCTTAGCCTTCTCAAGTTTATAGACTTCACAAGTCACTTGAGGAATATTCACTAAGTAATGAAAAATACAGTTATATGTTAAGTGCTTCTAGGTAAGCAGAAGTTACACAATATGAGAACATAATTGTTTCACACTTAGAGAAACAACTCGTGTGAAAGAGAATGAGCATGAATAAAAGAGATTTGTTATTTGTTTGCAGTATTCTCGTGTGCTTCGTTATCTTGTTATGAAGATGATCCATCATTTATATAGAGATTTGATGAAGAGACCGTTGGATGAGGAAATATTGGAAATGATGGACTTTTAATGTAATTAATCTCTTTTTTCTTTCTATAGCAATTTTGGAGTGTGTTAACTCTCTTCCAAAAAATTAATTCTTGCCAAAAGCGAAAGACTTCGCAGCTAAGTCTTGGTGATCATTCTGAGACAGACTATGCAGAGCTCATATGTTTTTGTTCGGCGTGTGTATCTTCATATAGTTGCTGAAAGCTTATTGACTTCAGAGGTTCTTGGTGTCTATCTGACAGTGATTTCTTCAGAGTGAAAAACATCAGATCCTAGAGTGCACTGCTCAAATTCAGAGCGTCTGATACTTCTTTCTACGTAGAACTTGTGCGCTTTCTTTTGATCAGAGTCAGAACCTCTGATTGAATAATCTTCTAAGTGGTCATTCTGAACTTACGTGTATATCAGATGTATGTCTATCTGACCCTTTTTCAATTAGAGTCCTGCACACTTAGATAAATTATGTTAGGGTACCAATTTGTTATCATCAAAACATTAGAGATGAATTGTAGGCACATAATCTTGTTCTTACAATCTCCCCCTTTTTGATGATGACAAAAACCTTAGAGAGGGGATGAAACAATGATTATTCAACAAGGATTTAAAGAATTATCTCAGAGTCAGATGAGTGACGACTCCCCTTGAGATAGATCATAATAATTTTTTTGATGTTCTTACCAGAACTCCTTGCATAGCAGCGGATTTTTACCTTAGATATCTCCTGCATAACTTAGAATTTTCATAAGAGATTTTAAATGTGCGCGGTGCAGCAAGAAGCTTAAATATTATTTCATCAGAGTTGTTTTGTATTCTCCCCCTTTTTGTCAGACTCAAAAAGACTTAACATAAAAATAGAGTAGACAACATAGGATTCATATATGAGAAAGAGGATTACAGATACAATGATTAGCTATTAAGAGTAGAGAGAAAAACACTTAGAGAATACATAGTAAATAAGCAAGTAAGGAAACCAACAAACAAATCCTAAGTGCCTAAGGGTTCGGAGGCGGAGGCATCCTCTGAAGCAATTGAGTCAGCAGGTTCTGAATGTTGTTGTTGGCGGAGTCCTGTTGGTCTAATCTTGCTCTCACTATCTCACTACGCCAAAAATGACTTTTAACAGCGCATCTTAGACAGCGCTTTTAAAAGAAAGCGCTGTCTAAGGTTAAAATTAAAATAAAACACGGAAAATGTTCCAAAAAATAATGAAAGCGCTGTCTAAGGGGGGGTCTTAGACAGCGCTTTCTAAAAGCGCTATCTAAGACCCCCCCTTAGACAGCGCTTTTAGAAAGCGCTTTTAAATATAGACCTTAGTCAGCGCTTTTGATAAAGCGCTGTCTAAAGTCTTTCAATTAAAAAAAAATTAAAACCAAAAGCGCTGTCTAAGGGGGGTTTAGAAAGCGCTTTTGGAAAGGCATGGAATTGATCAGAGTTTCAGCTTCAGAAAAAGCTTCGCGAGTCTGTGACCACGTTGCTTCATCTTTGGTATTTCTTCACTTGTTAGGGTTTTTTTTATCAGATTCTCCCAATTTCTCTCAATTTCGTTCAAAATGACTCAAGATCTTGAGATGAAAGATCGTTCAACTCCTTCCAACTCCGTTTCTCCACCGATTCCATCTACTTTGCAGCGTAAGAATCTCCGTCTAACTACCACTGTACCGATTTCAAATCTTTGTTAAATCATTTCAACAATTTTCTTGTTTAAATTTGTGGATTTTGGAATTGTGTTTCGTAGATTTGAAGGAGATAGCAACGCTCATCGAGACCGGTTCGTACTCTAAGTTCATAACATAAAAACTCGTTACTGGCCATGATTTACACGTATACCACATGGTACAGTGGCTCGTCTAGCCTTACCCAGAAGAAAAAGAAGACTCGGATTTTGACGATTGGATGAACTGTTTTCTCATAGCGCGGTATTTGATAAGTTAAGAAGGTAATCTTCCTTTTTCACCATGGCATTGTGTAATTTAGAAACAATATGGGTTAGCCAAAATGATGAATTGGAAAAATGATTCAATAACCTATGCAAATTAATCTCATAGGGCTATGGTCCTATACTTCCTCACTAATTTAAGGATGTTTTGGGGGAACAGAAGAATGTGGGCTTCTGGATTGTTCTGCTGGTGTTTAGTCATGCAGAGAACATTCATTCCAGAAAGTCCTCTTTGAAAGCTGTGACACATCCAATGTTAACATATTGTGCTTTAGCTTAATACTATGATATGATTCAACTACGAAGTCCTCACCGAGCACTCTCCCCTAATGTCCACATCATGTTTTTGCTAATTCTGAATTTCTTAATCACATATTCCTTGAATGACCTACTTCTAAATTTGTAATTAAGATGACTGCTATTTGTTGATGTTTTAGGTGAAAGTCAGGTTTCACTACAATAACCAATTAAGCTGGTTAATGCAACCACTATTCTAAATAAAAATATCAATCAAATATACTTTTTTTAGTGATTCTTTCATCACAATGAAATAAACAAAATAAACTCCTAAATACTCATATGTTTTGCCTTTTGCTTCATGAGTTAAGTTTTAAGGTAACAGAGTCTTTGGGTTGGACAACATAAGTAAATTATATGTTTACAAGATTGGTATTAGACTTTATAATAATAATAGGACCAGAAAATCAAAGTGAACAACTGTGAATTATTAACTGCAAATTGATGAGCTTAAATCCCTTACAATGGTGGAAAACAGTAAGAAACTGATAAACCAGAACAAGAAATCCTAACCAGAGAATTCTTTCTCCTAACTGAATGCTAACAACTTTTCTGAATACCTTCGCCAATCCCTTTCCCTCCCTCTTATAAACGAAATTACGGAATATGATAAGATTTTACGATCTCACTCACCCCAACAGTACCGATCTTAAGTAGAATCTTTGTTGTAGGCAAATTGTAAACCTAATTAGGAGGCGATGAATATTTATTTATTTATTTTAAAAGTATCCTTTGACTACTTGCAACTTTCTAACTTAGTTCTGTTATTGAATGTCGTTGTCACAAACTTATTTTCTAGAAGTTATCTCGTGAGATATATGTTTGAATGCTTTCTGAGTTTGATCAATTACTCTTTCTCTCTGTCTTTTGGAAAATATTAGGCTGTTGTCTTCCTATGTTTTTTTTTTGTGGTGAAATGGCAATGGTATTTTCATTAATTCAATGATTGTTTAGGAGGATGATCATGAGATGGAAGTGGACGCTGCAACGTCTGCCATTCAAACCCCTACAACTAAACATTTGTTGCCCGAGCTAGAAATTTACTGTTATTTGCTTGTACTACTTTTTCTGATTGATCAGAAAAAATACAATGAGGTCAGTTTCCGTATTGCTTATATGTTTTCAACTATGCGATCTAACAAATAGTAGAATGCTTATGGTTCTTTGGTTTTTCTTTTTATAGGCCAAAGCTTGTTCCTCAGCTAGCGTTGCTTGGCTGAAGAATGTGAACAGAAGAACTGTGGATGTTATTGCATCGAACGCGCGAATCCAAAACCGATGAAGCCCTTTGGATTCCAAGATTACTTTTAATGTTAAACACCAATTGCGAATGGAAGATCGAATTTGGATCCAACTCCAATCCGGCTCAGAATTCCGGTGCGGTGGATTTTCAGAGAATCGCAGGTATTAGCTTCTCTTCCCATTTTTTGAAATTAGAGAACTAGTTAGTCATGGTTATTATGAAATTAGAAAAAAAAACTTAACTGTTAGTCAAAGTCCTGCTGTTAGTTATTTCCCATTTTTTGACTTTGTTAGTTTTATTTATAATCGATTGCTTTGAAATTATGTTACTACAAAAGGTTAGATTGATGTTAGTAAATCTGTTAGCAAGTTGATGGTGAGATCTGTCATGGCCTATTAGTATCAGAAACATTATTAGTGAAGGCCAAGACCATGACCAAACACTTGCCTGATTATTTGATGTAGAACTTACTTGCTGAAACTTTCCGCTATGCTAATGATTGTCTTGGTGCATGACTTGTCATTGGGCATGAGCGCCGGGAGCTGTTACCGCAGCAAGTTGTATCAGTTAAGTTGTTATGACTAATTTTGGGAATCTGCTAACGACTCGTTTTAGACAGCACTAGCTAGTGTGTTTTGAGTTGCTCACTTGCCAACAACTTAATAATTGTAATGGATTTGAAGTTAATTGAGAATTTTGCCACCGATACTTAGTAAAACTCGATTAAAATGTCGTTTACGATGGTTATAACATACTGCTATGTTGTTAAAAAGCTGTTTGAATGGTTTGAATTGTGAGTTGTTTAGAAAACCATGTTAATAACTTGAAGTAGGGTTAGTGACGGTATTACATGATTATGTTAGATTCAGTTATATAAACTGAGAATTAAAGCATTTAACTTGTTACAAACTCGAAAACATATTTGTCTATTCATAAAATCCAGAGATTAAAATAACCATGTTAACAATTTTAAGAATTAATTTCATCATTTACTCATTTATGAACTGGAAGTTAGATTTTATTTTGGTTTCATTTAAATTTAATTACTACCGTAGCAAATTAGCAGTCTATATTTCAGCGTCAGATTCCAATTCAGTTTTTAAAAATAAGATGAATGATCAATGAACAGGTGAACTTCACTCTTCTACTTGTTCTTGTTTTTGACACTTATACACCTTTCCAAAATTTGGATATTGCTCTTTTTTAAGAGGCTGATGCTGGTCAAGTAGGAGCAGGTAAGATATTTGCAATTTAAAAAAAAAAACTAAAATAAAAAACAGTTATCTTCGATAATGCTCAAATGAAACTCATGATATTATACTAGTACTCCAAATATTAAATAAATAGAGAAACATCTCATGATAACAACTAAGAAATATAAGAAACTACATAATAATATCAAGATATTTTCATTTCTTCTAAAAACAACTTAAAATATAAATAAAATAATTTATGTTTCTACATTCTACACCATATTGTTTCAGGTGAAATCAACAAACACGTTCAATTTCTAACTCCCCCTTATAGACTCCAAAATAAGATTATAGTAAACATGCATGGTGGAATAGGAAATATTTACCAAATGTGTTGCAAGTGGATGTGATTAGATTAACCATTTATATCACAGGAGAGAACACGACCCTTTGAAATTTTTCTGATAGCTTTTGGTAGGACTGAACTTCTGTTGGCTGAACCTGTTCGATTGCTATCTTAAAGTGCTTCATTTTTACAACGGAAGCATCAAAGCTTTCCTGATGTCACAAAGATTTTACATATTAATATATATTTTTCGTTTATATATCCTTCAAAATCTGTTACAATGCTCATGAAATTAATGCTAAACTTATATGAAATGCAATGGTTAGTTACAAATCAAAATGTTAGTTTCAATTTGGACTTGAGTGGATGTGTAACTTAATTTGGCTTTGTTTTGTTATATTGGTTAGTTTTGTGAATTATGAATATAATGTTATCGTGGACTTGTATAATGGTATGTTGTTATGACAATTGGTCTATTCCGTTTCTGGTATGAATTAAGAACTTCTGTTATAGTTTGCAGGGTGGTATGAACTTTTGTCCTGGCCTTTTCTGTTAGTTGCAATTCCGAAAGTGGTTTTTAAACTGTTATTGAAACGTGCAGGTTGATATTCATTCTGAACCTGTTTATTACACACTTATGCATGCTATGCTTGGATTACGGAAAATTGTCTGTCAAAATCTGGTTGAAAACAGGTAGAAATTCTGGTTTATAAACCTGGAAAAAATGTGGTTTAAATCAAAAGCTTCAAAAATTTTCGTATACCTTAGACAGCGCTTTTGTAAAAAGCGCTGTCTAAGGGGGGGATTAGAAAGCGCTTTAGGCAAAAGCGCTGTCTAAGGGGGGGGCTTAGACAGCGCTTTTTGAAAAGCGCTGTCTAAGCCCCCCCCTTTAGACAGCGCCTTTGCCTAAAGCGCTGTCTAAGGTATACCTAAAAAAATTAAAATAGGGGGGGCTTAGACAGCGCTTTTTGAAAAGCGCTGTCTAAGCCCCCCCCCCCCCCCCCCCTTAGACAGCGCTTTGGCCAAAAGCGCTGTCTAAGGTATACCTAAAAAAATTAAAATAGGAGGGTCTTAGAAAGCGCTTTTGGCCAAAGCACTGTCTAAGGGGGGGGGCTTAGACAGCGCTTTTGGCCAAAGCGCTGTCTAAGGGGGGGGCTTAGACAGCGCTTTTAAGATTTAAAAAAGCGCTGTCTAAACCTTTAGCAGCGGAGGTTTAGACAGCGCTTTAAAGCGCTGTCTAAGGCTAAAAAAAGCGCTGTCTAAGGTCTTGTTTGGCGTAGTGTCTGCTGCTCCTTTTGCAGCTCTTCTAAAGTCTTCAAGACGAGAGGAGAGAAATCAGAGTGAGATTGCTCCCCCTGAGTCAGTGCATCATTCCTTGCCTTTGCAGCTTCTTCTACAACTATGCATGCTGCTTCTTCAGCATCAACTTTTGCTTTTGCTTCAGCTTCAGGAGCAGCAATAACAACTTCAACAACATCCTTCTCAACAGCTTCTCTTGCTCTTTGCTCTTTTTCCATACGAGCCTTCTCTTTTGCTTCTCTTCTGGCCTTCTCTTTTGCCTCTTTGGACAGACGTGCATGCAGCCTTTCTCCAGCTTCTCTGATAAAGTCGTTTCGGACTTGTTTAGAGAGGCCTTTCAGCTTGAAAGCCTCAGAGGTCATCCATTTGATTACTCTGTTCCAGTGAATCCTCACTGCAGAGGGATCGTCACTGATACCAGAGTTCTCAGATAATGATCTGATCTTTTCCATTGAATACTCAGCAAATAAGGTTATTGCTTCTTCTAGAGTGGGGAAGGTAGGTTCTGGTTCTGGGATAGGAGATGTAGGTGTTGGTGGTGAAAGGGTTGTTTCAATGGGAGGTTCAGAGTTATGGATGATTGGGTTTTTAAAGGGAGTTTCGATGGGTGGTTTGGATGAAGGTGCTGGTGGTTGTTTAGATGGCGATGGCATGTTAGTTTCTGGTTCAGGTTGGTGGTGTGTGGAGAGGGCACGAGCCTGAAGTTGAGCTAGAGTGGGAGATTGAGGGTCAGATGCCTCTGAGTCAGATGAGATAGTGTAGTAATATGAGGATGAAGGTGTTGAAGAAGGTGGTGATATGGGTGCATTGAACATTTCAACTTCAGATATGGGCAAGGTTATGGTGGTGAGGTTAAATTTTTGAAGAGGGGGTGATGGTGGGTTAGAGGTAGGTGTTTTAGAGGTTTTGGTGGTGGAAGGTGAGGGTTTAGAGTGTGTGTATATCGGTGAGGTTTGAGGAAGGAAAAAGAAAGTTGCCTTAATTGAAAAGATGGAGAGTTAGAAGGCAGAAACTTACTTGGAGATGTGGAAGAGGAGACCAGAGGGACAGGAGGTCTGGATACAGAAGGTTCCCCCAGCTTTGCTCTCTTAGCATTCTTCGACTTCTCAGAGGGCTCCCATTGTCTCTTCATAAAATTTGGTGGATGCTCAGGTAACCAGTCCACAGAGAAATCTGAGATGTCAACTCCTTGGTTGGCCAGATCCTACAGATAGTGTGTAACAACCTATGGAGGATCAATCTTTAAGAAGAGGTAGAGGCCATTGGGTATCTTCCTCTGATCTTCCAAGGCTTCCCAAGAGGTGTCCAACGAAGGCTTGACCAGAATCTCCTCAGTTATCCCCATGCTCTTCAGATTTCTTGAGTTCATAGGCCTCCCAATGTCAATTGTTACATCATCCATCAGATTATGGCGAATCAAATGATCCACCAAGCCGCTCTCTATCAGAAAGTCAGATATCATCCTTCCTAAAGGGATGTAAGTTATGGGCTTCATGTTGTTCCTTATGTCTCTTACAGAGTCCCTCAGGTATTTGAATAGCAGCGCTTGCAGATTCAGCTTGAGCCATTTGTGGAGGCAGTAGAGGATACACTTCTGGTCGGTGTTGATATAATATGATGAGTTAGATGTTTGGAGGTGATGAATAGTCCCCAAAATGATCTTCAGTCAAACTCTTAGGTTCTGGTGAAGTTCCTTGTTCTTGGACCAGTTACCCTTAGCGTTCTGCTTGAAGATGGTTGGGATAATCTCCTGGGACATGTATTTTGCCCTAGGGTTAATGTTGTAAATACGTCTTCCCCCTGTCTTCTCCATGTTCAGAAGGGTAGCGATTAATTTCTCGGTGATGACGATCTTCACCCCCAGAATGAAGCACATTATGTAGTGGTTGTCTGAATCTTCAAAATGCCAGAATTCCTTGACCAGATATGTGTATATGGGACCATAGAGCCTTTGAAAGTAGTTTTCCCACCCTTGCTTTCTGAGTTCTTCAGTGAGGTCTATCCCATTTCTTTTCATATTCTCGAAATCAACCAAGGATTCACACAGTACTTCAAGCTTTTCAAATGGAGTGGCAAGATTGATGTGAGGTTTAGGATCCAAAATATGGGGTTCTTTGTAGATGGGGTGGAGATAACACCAATTATTGCAGTGGTTTGTTGGGAAGAATTTGGAGGTTATTCCGCTGATTTCATTTATTGTGAGTAGTTGTACACTGATTATTGCTGGGAATCCATGAAGAAGATGAAGTTGTTGAAGAACGTATGAAGTTGTTGAGAGGCTTTAAGAGAGAGAGAGGTTTGTGTAGGATGTGAGTGAAAAGTGTGAAAGTGTGAAGTGTGGTAACTATAAATACATAAGAAAGGCATGCAAAACGACAATGTTAGATAGAAAAGGAACAGTTAAATTTAATGATGGCACATAAAAAGAGTTGACACGCTAGGGGAGAAATTGATTACAGCTAATGATGGATGTCTAATCTACAAATCAGCACACCGCTCGAGGAGATCTCAAGGGTCTATCTCTTGATTTCTGCTCGACATGTATCTAGAAGATCCAAAGTCAGACGCGAGAGGAACCACGTGTTGATCTATCTGATCTTCAGGAATACCAAGGGATTGGATCTTGAGGATTTATGATTCAAATGACTTCTAACTGGTAGAAGTATCAAAGTCAGATCCAGACACCAGATGTTATGTCCAGAGCCTCATTTTGCCATTTTAGAGAAGCACACGTTTGATTCATTCTGGGCAATTTTCAATTTTTAAATGTTTCAGAATGAATGAGAATATATCTTCATCAAGGGGTTTTATGAAGATATCAGCCCATTGGTGGTTTGTATCTATGAATTTTAAAGAAATTACCCCTTTCTGAACATAGTCTCTGATAAAATGATGTTTTATTTCTTTGTGCTTTGCTCTGGAATGTAGAATAGGGTTCTTACTTAAGCATATGGCAGCAGTATTATCACAGAAGATAGGAATGTTACTTTCATATATCTGAAGATCTTCTAGTTGATTCTTCATCTAGAGCAACTGAGTAGTGTATAATGAAGCGAATATATACTCTGCTTATGTAGTAGAAAGTGCAATGGTTGACTGTCTTTTGCTGGCCCAAGATATAAGATTGTTTCCCAAGAACTGACAGTTTCTAGATGTGCTTTTACGTTCCATTCTGTCTCCTGCATAATCTGCATCACAATATCTAGAGAGCCTATACTCTGATGTTTTCTCATACATCAGGCCAAGGTTAGGTGTTCCCTTTAGATACCTTAGGATTCTCTTAACTACTGTTAAATGAGATTCCCTTGGATCCGATTGGAATCTGGCACAGAGACATACACTAAAAAGAATATTTGGCCATGTAGTTGTCAGATAGAGAAGAGAGCCTATCATACCACGATAGAGCTTCTAGCAAACCTTTTAACTTACTTCTTCTTTCTCCAAAATGCAGGTTGGATGCATGGGTGTCTTTGCTGGTTTGCATTCTGGCATTTCAAATTTCTTCAGAATGTCTTTTATGTATTTACTTTGATATACATACGTGGCTTTTGAGTCTTGGTTAATTTGAATTC
Source organism: Lathyrus oleraceus (assembly GCF_024323335.1). Taxonomy (NCBI): domain Eukaryota; kingdom Viridiplantae; phylum Streptophyta; class Magnoliopsida; order Fabales; family Fabaceae; genus Lathyrus; species Lathyrus oleraceus. The sequence continues at coordinate 390,546,792 of NC_066580.1, forward strand.
CCAGAAAGAATTTTAGTTCTTACATCAAACTCATTTCAAATTCTGTCTGCATTAGCTCAGAGAATTCTTGACAAACAGAGGGGTTAGCTGAACCAAAAATTATATCATGAACGTATATCTGACATATCATGAGATCATTTCTAATGTTTTTATAGAAAAGTGTATAATCAACCTTTCCTCTAATAAAATCATGTTCCAGAAGAAAGGTGCTTAGTCTTTCATACCAAGCTCTAGGAGCTTGCTTTAGACCATACATAGATTTTTTCAGTTTAAAAACATGTTCTGGACATTTAGGGTTTTCAAAACCTAGAGGTTGGTGAACATACACTTCTTCTGAGATATAACCACTTAGAAATGTGTTATTGACATCCATATGATATAATTTGATGGAATGATTTACAACGAATGATACAATTAAGCGAATAGATTCTAACCTGACGGCTGGAGCAAAGGTTTCATTGTAGTCAATTCCTTCTTGTTGATTATAACCTTGTGCTACCAATCGTGCTTTGTTTCTGACTACTTCTCCCTTTTCATTTAGTTTGTTTCTGAATACCCATCTTGTTCCAATAACGTGGGCTCCTTTTGGATTTGGAACCAGATCCCAGACATCATTCTTAGTGAACTGATCAAGTTCTTCTTTCACTGTCAGAATCCAGTCATTGTCTTGAAGTGCCTCATCACAGGAAGTAGGCTTAACTAGAGACACTAATCCCAGAGGAGTTTCTTCATATACTTTGAATGTAGACCTTGTTCTGACAGGTTCATCCTTGTTTCCCAGAATCAAATCTTCAGAGATGTTTGGACGATTTCTTGATCTTTTCTAAATAGTTGAGATTTCAGTTGTTTCTGGATTTTTCTTTTCAGCTTCCTTAGATTCTATAGTCTTTTCGTCAGAACCTGCAAGAGTTATCTCCATATCTGCAAGTTTTTCAACTAGCTTTGACTTTTCAGAGTCAAACTTATCATCAAATCTGACATGTATTGATTCTTCCACAATTTTGGTTTCTGTGTTGTATACTCTGTAGCCCTTAGAGCACTCTGAGTATTCTAACATAATACCTTTTTGTGCTTTTGAATCAAACTTGTTCAGATGTTCTTTAGTATTAAGAATAAAGATGGAGCATCCAAAAGGATGGAAGTAAGAAATGTTGGGTTTTCTTCCCTTACACAATTCATAAGGAGTCTTCTCCAGAATAGGTCTTACAGAGATTCTATTCTGAATATAACATGTTGTATTTACTGCTTCAGCCCAAAAGTGCTTAGCCATATTTGTTTCGTCAATCATGGTTCTGGCCATTTCTTGGAGTGTCCTATTCCTCCTTTCTACAACCCCATTTTGTTGTGGAGTTCTAGGACATAAGAAATCATAGTATATTCCATTTGTATCAAAAAGTTCCTCAAAGAACTTATTTTCGAATTCACCACCATGATCACTTCTGACTCTGATGATTTTAGAGTCAAAATTGTTTTGCACTTCAGAAAAGAAGCTAGTGAATACTGAGTGTGACTCATTCTTGTGCTTTAGAAATTTTACCCATGTCCAGCGACTAAAATCATCAACAATGACCAGTCCATACTTCTTTCCATTGACTGAAGCTGTCTTAACAGATCCAAATAGGTCAATGTGAAGAAGTTCCAGGGGCTTAGAGGTAGAAACAACATTTTTCTTTTTAAAAGAAGTCTGTGAAAATTATCCTATCTGACATGCCTCACACAGAGCATATGAAGAGAAATTCAGTCTAGGTAGACCTCTGACTAACTCGAGTTTATTTAGCTGAGAAATCCTTCTCATGCTAATATGGTCCAAGCATTTATGTCATACCCATTGCTCTTCGTTTACAGACATTAAACATTTTACATTTTGATCTTTTAGATCTGAAAGATTAATTTTGTAGATGTTGTTTTTCCTCTTGCCAGTGAATAGAACTGTTCCATTGTTCTGATTAATTGCTTTACATGTTTTTTTATTGAAGATTATATCATAACCGTTATCACTTGATTGACTTATTGATAAAAGGTTATGCATTAATCCTTCTACATAGAGAACATCAGATATAGAGGGAACAGATCCATTACCAATAGTTTTGGAGCCTCTGATTTTTCCTTTCTGATTTCCTACGAAGCCAGCATCTTTAAGTTCCAGGATTTGGAACATAGGCTTTCTTCTCGTCATGTGTCGCGAGCATCCAGAGTCCAGGTACCATGATTGGTATCTTAACTCTGTTGCATAGGATATCTCTTCAGGATCAGATTCTCTCTCTGATGAGTTTCCAGATGTGGTAGCCATGAATGCCTTATTTGCCTGTTCTTCTTCAGAGTCTAATTCTAAGGCGTCAGATTCAGAGTCATCCCAGGTAGCCATGAGTCCCTTCTTAGTTTTGAAGGAATTTTTCTTGAGCCCTTCTCTTTTGGAGCTTTATTTCTTAAGCTTTGAGCATTCGTTTATGTAATGACTTGGTTCTTTATGTTCATAGCAAGTTACCTCTTTGTTTGATTTGCCTCTGGAAGTTGATTCATAGCGATCTCCCTTAGGTCTTGGTCTTCTGAAGTTGTTATTCCTTTTTCTCTAGAGTTGTTTTACTCTTCTGGTTAGAAGGGATAACTCTTCCTCATCGTCAGAATTTTCCTTTTCAGAGTCCTCATTATCTTCTTCTTCAACTTGGAGGGCTTTGTTCCTTTCTGGTTTGCGTCTCTCAGATCTGGACTTCAGAGCCACAAATTTGCTTTTCTTTTGGGGCCCATCTTCCTCAAGTTCTATCTCGTGACTCCTGAGGGAGCTGACAAGTTCTTCTAGGCTTATGTTGTTTACATCCTTTGATAATTTCAATGCAGTGACCATAGGTCTCCACTTCTTTGGCAGGCTTTTGACAATCTTTTTGACATGGTTTGCAGTTGTGTAGCCTTTGTCCAAAACCTTGAGTCATGCAATTAAAGTTTGAAATCTAGAAAGTATTACCTTTATAGCTTCATCGTCTTCCATCTTGAAGGTTTCATACTTCTGAATTAGAGCCAGAGTCTTTGTCTCTTTAACTTGTGAGTTGCCTTCGTGGGTCATCCTTAGGGAGTCAAGTATTTCTTTAGCAGTTTCCCTGTTGATGATCTTTTCATATTCATTGTAGGAAATGGCATTCAGCAATATTGTTCTGGCTTTGTGATGATTTTTGAAGTCACGCTTCTGGTCATCAGTCATCTTGTTTTTGGCAATAGCAATACCGACATCAAATACAGGAGGTACATAGTCAATAGTAACTATGTCCCATTGGTCAGCATCATAAACCTGAAAGAAACTTTTGATTATGTCTTTCCAATAATCAAACTTTTCTCCATCAAAAACTGGAGGTTTGTGTTAGTTGTAATTTTAAGTGTCGGGTTTTTGTTATCGTATCCACAGAGATTGTAAGATATCACCGCCGTTCGATGGTTGTATTAATTCTAGCTCAATGTAACAATAGGGTTTTGGTTGGTTGTCACATTATCTTGCATAAAAAGGTAATAAATTGCGGTAAAAGTTTTGGTTTGAATAAATGAGAAATATTGCCAAAGTTAGGGTTCGATGATCACTTTGCATGTATTTGTTCGGTCAACAATCTTATAAACTCCTTTAGATGATAAATCATTTCACAAAGTCCTCCCAATATGTTTCTCTCGAACACACATTGTGAGTTTTCCCATTTTGATCCATTGTTTCTCTCGAACACAATCTATCAAAATGATAACTTTTTGGTTCAACCTTATGGTGAACAAAATCATTCATTATCATCTCTAGCTAACAAACAAGATTGGATGAAAACCTAGGTCAAGAGTTGGTAAACATCTCTCGATCATAAACCAACACAAAGAGTTTTAAATAGAAACAAAGTTTTCATCATATATTCACCATTAAAGAGTTTACACATGAAGATCCTTACATTTACACACAAAGCTAGTAATCACCTACATCTAACCTTGACAAATGGATGACTTAGCTACTCATTTTCATGGTATCTTGGTCGGCAAGTTTCGGAAGAAGGTTGATCAACATCCAAGTCGGATAATCGAGATTGGATGGGAATCCACCTTCTTTTTGTAGAAGATGGTTACAAGATGAAGAGAAATGAAATCTAGGGCATAAAAGATCCTAAGAACAATGCTGGAAAATATCTCTAAGAAAGTACAAAAGTGGAAAAATTAGGTAAAACTAAGGTATGGCTCTCAAAAGTGGCACTTGCTACTTATAGAGCTGTACTGGGTTGTCATGCTCGCTAGGCGAGCATAATGGCTCGCCTAGCGAGGGTCAAATTGAGGCACAAGAGGCACCTGCGCCCAGAGACACAGTCTATCTCAGACTGTCATGTTCGCCTAGCGAACAAAACCTTCGCCTAGCGAAGGGCACGCTTCAACCCTCGCTCCAGCGAGGTTGAGAGGTTTGGCTACTGGAATGCTCGCTGGGAACTCGCTAGAGCCTCGCCTAGCGAGTGAGTGCTGGCTGTGCTTTTCACCAAAACTGAACGAACTCGCTACCACCTTCGCTAGCAGCTCGCCTAACAAATTTATTGATATTTTACTGGAGCTTTTCGCTGGGCGCTCGCCTAGCGAGTGCTTCGCCACAGCCCTCGCCTAGCGAGCAGGCTGATGAATGCTTGATTTCTTTGGTTCCTTTGCCAACTTTCTTGTGTCTTCATTTTCAATTATTTCATGCCTTCTTCCTGCACAATAACACACAAATCAAAGGTACCAAGATCGTTTATTAATGTAATGCATTTCATCTAAAACAAAGGTGGTTTTGACAATTTAGCAAGGAAATAGAGTGAAAGATGCTCACATATGATAGCTCAAATAAGCACTTTTGGGCATCTAACAACTCTCCCCAACTAGATTCTTGCTTGTCCTCAATCAAAGTATGCCCCTTGAAGGACAAGAGGATTTGCTTTAAGAAAATGGTTTCTCCGAAGTTGGATAAAACGGCTCAAACACAAGTGAGTCAGCATATAGAAGTTTCCAACGGTTCGAATAAAATAATACACAAGAACTAAAACTTAATAGCAATGCGAAATATTTATCTATCTACAACAATATTATTCTGAATGAATCACCCTATCTCTCCTCTTCGAATAAGGAATGAAGAATTTACGCGTTTGCAACCGCGGGAATAATCTCACTCTCTAACAAATAATGAAGAAATCAATTCGATTCATACAATGTCTAACAATTATAAATGGTAATGTGGAAGCACGAAGATCACTAAGGGCTTTTCGGTTGAAGCTTGGTCAGGTTAACAAACAAGGGTCATTTCTAAGGCCATTGAAAATGAAATTGCCGATGCAAAAGAGACATTCACTGTACACATATTCACACATCTCGACTTCGTTCCATCTGTTTCTTATTTGAAACCTTCACAACTCTTATTTCACAACTCAATTTTTATTTTTCACTATTTTTCTTCCAAGCAAGCATTCATTTTCATTCTTTCTATTTTTGTTCTTTTCTTTCACATCATATTTACAAAACAGATGTTTCTTTTCTATATTTTTATTTTCAATGCTTGCTTGGTTTTTCATTTCTTTTTTCAAGAGTTGTGGTACTTACCGATTCTCCCCAACTTATTTCTTACTCACCCTAAGTGAATGCTCTTAACTTTTTACGGCAAAAGACAATAATCAAGATTTTCCGGGTTGTAAAAAAAAGATTTTTGAAATCTCGCTTTATTTCAAGCAGAGATTCAACTGTTTAAGCTCAAAGGGGTTAACGAATACTCTCTCTGCTCACAGGTAAGTTGTTTTTGGATGTAGTTGTGCTCGATAGAAAACAAGTGCCTTGATCATTTCTAATTACTTCCACATATTCAAAATAATAAAAGACAAAGCATGAATCAAATGAATCAACAAAACTTATTAGAATCCAACATTTAAGTGTACAATGGAGGTTTCCTCACAATTTGTGGTTTTAAGTCCTAGATGAAACATTCATTCAATTATGTTGCAAAAAGACAATATTCAATTTACCAAAAAGAGTAAAGTTCTTAATTCATTCTAAAATTCTAGCCGGAGGTAACCATATACCTTAGCCTCATTCACTTGTTTATTCTTATCATTGCCATCCAAGCTCGGATGCACCTTCATTGGGTACTTCTTTGAGGAGCAACCAATCTAGAAGGTTTGCCACTCAATCAACCAAAAATTTATTAAACAAACAAAATTAAAAACATAAATAAATAACATTACTGAAGAATTAAATTTGTTCATGGGGGACAAAACACCCCAAAGGAACAAACCAAAGTCAAAATACAGAATCCGAAAATTCAATAGAAATAAACATAAAAACTGAAAAATACAAAAACTTAACCCTCTAAGGGCTCAGAATCCTCCTCGCTACTGGCTTCAGAACCGGTAGCCTCATCATCCTCAGCATCATCATCATCATCAGCTGCACCCGAAGACGCACCAGCGCCCGCCCCCTCACCATACACAGGCCTGTCCATAGGCCAGTTGGCGTTAAGCAGAAACTGCTCACGCGTCATCAAGGCATGAGCACCACTTCCCTGCAGCTGTAACCGCTGCATAGAGTCGTGCATATCTATCATGGCTCTCTGGGATGCCGCCATCCATTCAAAACTGTAATCGCACACAGCTCGCAGGTAGGGATCAAGTCCAGGAGTAGAAGTACCAGGACCATCAGAAGCCCGGGTACTCTCTGTAGCTGCACTGCCTCTGGCATTCGTGGCTCTACAATATTTGGCCACGTACCGGTCATCGATAGGCGACGGGATCCTTACCTGACCCCGAGACGGTAGTCTCACCCTTGCCTGAATGCACAAACTCATGATCAAGCACGGGAAAGCTAGGGGACAATTCACACGAGCCCCCGACTTTAGCCCGCTTTCGATCACGGACTTAAGCTCATTAGCGATGATCCTCGCCACATCGATCTGGACGTTGGAGAGGATACTGTGAACCAAATGTGCCACTGGGATCGACACTGTAGACGTGTGGGACTTTGGCTGGATGTTTGTCAGCATCATCAGCAGAATCAGTTGAGCCAAGGGAGTCATGTCCTCCCTATGATACCTCATTGGAACCCCAGATGGGTTCCGCTCAACAGATTTCCCTGGTAATAGCAGGGCGGCAGAAATGGCTTCAATATCCCAGTGAAGTCGTAAATCAGTGTGGTATGTGTCTCTTTCCTCAGCTCCCAGCTGGAGCGGCTCACCAAGGACCCGGTTAATGGCATCCCTATCAAATGCAACTGGACGGCCGGCCACCCTAGATATCCAAGTAAAGGGCTCGTCGTCATCAGGCAGTGCGTTTCCATAAAACTCACGCACCGTTGCTATGTCATAATGCTCAAGTGGGGAAATTAACTGATCCCACTTCATAGTGTCTATCAACCCGGCAAATGCTCTGTTTGTGCCTTGGGGGTTGATGAGGAATCGCTTCTCCGGAAGAATTTTCCGTTTCTCCAGAGAAATGTACCTGGCGGCCTGCTTCGGGCCGACAAATTTGTCGTTATCAAACTGGATAGGTACAGACCGGGAAGTGTTTCCTCCCTTTCTTTTCTTTGACGCTCCAGACCTTGATTCCATCTGCAAAATATAAAAGGAAACAACACACACCAAACAGATTAGACAGCAAAACCATTTTTCAAAAGACTGTCATGCTCGCTGCTGCTTCGCCTAGCGAAGTGGCAGCGAACGCTCGCCCCTGGTTCGCCTAGCGAGTGCTAGCGAACCTTACGGGTTTTGGGGGTTTTCAGCATGTTCAGAGAATATTTCCCCAAAACCCATACTCTAATGGTTTCAATCTCAGAACCTAATGATTTATCGATTAAACAAACGTTCTATGGCTATTGGGGATTACACATTTACATGCAAAACCTAAAATCCCCAATTCCAAAACCTAAAATCCCAAATTGCAAAACCTAAACTCCCTCATGCAAACCTAAAGTTTCCCATACCACAACTCATCCTAATTGTCATTCAAATTGGAAATACAGAGTTCAAACATAACGAAAATGTAGTAGGGCAAACCTTAGTTACAGTGATAGATTGAAATGTGAAGTGGAGTAGGGTTTGCAATCTCCAAATAGGGAACCAAGTTGTTAGTGAGAGAGATGCAAATGAGAGAGTGTGGAGAGATCTGTAAAAATTTCCTCAGCAGAGTCGAAAAACAGAAAAATTGTGTTTGGGGCAAAATGAGTGCCCTGCTGAGATTTTAAATAAGTGCTGTCATGCAGCGCTCGCTGCTGCTTCGCCTAGCGAGCAGCTAGCGAATCAGCTCGCTACTGCCTCGCCTAGCGAGCAGCTAGCGAGAATGACAGCAAATGCCTTTTCAAAGTCAGCAATTCATGTTCATACAGCATGGTTTTAGCACTAGGAAACCCAACACAACACAACACAAAAAACAGTAAATACTTACAATGTTGGGGTGCCTCCCAACTAGCGCTTGTTTAACGTCGGCTAAGCTCGACGGTGTGATGCTCACAGAGGAGCATCCAACGGAATTGTGCAGCTTCCGCGATCCACTTTGTTGTTTGAGCTACCGAGATCCATTTTGTTGAGCAACTTTCTCAAGGGCTTTGTTGTCTTCACGAGGTTCTTGATGAACCTTCGATAAAATCTAATACCACCCTTTTTCGGAACTATTTGCACAACGCTCACCCATTCACCGTCGGCAATAGAATAATTCATCCCGGCCTCTACCAGTTTGACAACCTCTTTCTTCTTCAGCACCCGCATCAATTGATTCTCTTTGTTTGTGGACAAATTATTGCTGATGATCACGGGTTTAGTACAGTTATCATCAAGGTACACATATTTCAAATGTGGCTCCAGTTTTGGTTCCTCCACTATATTGGTCATATCCACGCCTTCCCTTGTCTCATCATGATAGAAAAGTTCTCCGTAAGCCTCTAATTCATGCAACCATGCTTCCATCTTTTTTTCTTTAGTTTTGGTCAAAACTTGGTAGACTCCTATAAGAGGTCTTTCAGAAGGATTAGAAATATGAACCTGGTTTGCGACCTCCACTAGCTTCTCCTCTGTGGCATCGATTCGGAAAGAATCATGTTTATCATTGAGATGCTTTTTGGCTTCAAAAAGATGGAAGGCTACCTCTTCATTTTGGACCCTTACCTTCATCAAACCGTTATCACGTCTATCATCATGCGCGCGGTTTTCATGAATGGTCGACCCAGGATGAGCGGAGCATCATCATCCTCTTCCATATCAATAATAATAAAATCAACCGGGAAGAAGAATTTATCAACTTTGACTAACATGTCTTGAGCCACTCCATATGGTGCAGTGGTAGATTTATCAGCAAGTTGCAAAGTCATCTTCGCAGGTTTGATATCAACATCTCCCAATCTTTTGATAATGGACAGGGGAATTAAATTGATGCTAGATCCCAAGTCAATCAAGCCATTACCCATGTAGGTGTCTCCGATGGTTACCGGTAAAGCGACTCGTCCCGGATCGGATTCCTTCCTTGGGAGAGTTTTCTGAATGATGGCACTACATCGTGCATCAAGCAAGATTGTCTCTGGTTCCGTGTACCTCCGTTTTTTTGTAAGTATGTCCTTCATGAATTTGGCATACTTTGGCATTTGCTCCAAGGCTTCAGCAAACGGAATGTTCACTTTCAATTGTTTAAAAATATCCATGAACCGGGCGTAATGCCGTTCATTCTCCCTTTTGGACGGAGCATGAGGATAAGGAAGGTTTTGGATTGGAGTAGCGCTCACTACCTCCTTTCCTTTTGCAATTCTCGAACTCCTCCATCTAGGTTTTTTCACTGGCTCCACCACTACTTCATCACTTGTATTTTTCTCAATCTCCACACTTTTTTTCTTTTCAACTTCACCATTCGTTTTGTTCTTTTCAACTTCTTCCTTTTCACTCCACTCCCCCACTTCACCATCAATATTTTCCTCAACTATTTCCTCCTCATTTTCTCTCTCAACTCTTTTTTTATTCTCACTCATCAACTCCCTCCCACTTCTCGTTGTGATCGCCTTACAATACTCCTTAGGATTTGTTTGCGTGTTTGCCGAAAAGGAAGGACCGGTTTGTCGTTCCGCGAGTTGCTTAGCAAGTTGCCCAACTTGAGTCTCGAGATTTTTTATAGCCGCGTCGTTGCTTTTTTGATTTGCCATTGACATTTGCATGAATTGCGTCAATGTCTCTTCCAACTTCGAAGTTACGACCGGCGGTTGTTGAGGTATATAAGGATTTTGAGGAGGGTTTTGACGGCTAGAAGAACCACCTCCATAACCTTGGTTTTGGTAATAGTTACTTCTAGGTTGGAACCCTTGGTTCCCTTGGAAATGTTGTTGTTGATTTTGAGGGTTTGGTTGATAAGGTTGTTGTTGTTGTTGTTGTGGTCTCGGTTGGTAGTCCATTTGGTTTGCCATGTAGTTTACTTCTTCAAACCCCGGAGGTGGACAGAATCCGGTGTCATGCTCACCTTTACAAAGCTCACAACAAGCTATTTGTTTAGCTTTAGACGGTTCTCTCAACTCTTTAATTTGTTGCGTTAAGAGTTCCACTTGTTGTGAGATGAGCTTATTTTGGGCAAGGATGGCATCGTTCGTCCCTAGCTCAAGCACTCCCGGCTTCTTCAAAGAGTTGCCTCGACTTTGACTCTGAAGATCATTTAGAGCCATTCGATTTATAATGTCTGTAGCTTCTTCGGCACTTTTTGACAATAAAGAGCCACCCGAGGTAGCATCCAACAACGTCTTGCAGTTTGGTTGAAGTCCATTTTTGAAGATATGGATTTGAGTCAATTCATCAAATCCATGCCCTTTACATTTCCGAAGCATGGACTTGAATCTTTCCCACGCTTCATTTAATGATTCACTGGTTCCTTGTGAAAACACCGAGATGGCCGTCTTGGATTCCATGAATCGGTTATGGGAGAAAAATCTTTCGATGAATTTCTCTTCTAACACGTTCCAGTCTGTCATTACGGCTGGTATTTGATCTAGGTACCAATCCTTTGCTTTACCGAGCAAAGCGTGGGGAAATAATCGTCTGAACAACGGAAGCTCCTGAGCCTGATCCACTCCGGCAGCCAATGCTATCTCATAAAATTTTGTGAGAAACGCAAATGGGTCTTCATGGTCCATTCCGGTGAATGGACTTCCATATAATAAATTTAGAGTTCCTGTTTTCATCTCAGCTTGCCTTCCTGTGTGGTTGGCAAACTGAGCGGTGTTCCTGGGACTATTTATGCATGGAGTAGAAATAGGTGGTGGTGGTGGTGGCTCCATGTTTGGTATGAATGGTGGTGGATTTGTGGTCGAAGAACTTTCTCCTTGCTCTTGGCGTTGTCTAGCCTGTTGCCTCCTACGTCTCGTTTTGCTATTGAGCCTCCTTGCGGTTCTCTCGATCTCGGGATCAAAAAGAAGTTCGTCCACAAGGATTTGCCCTCGCATAAAACGTAAGTTGCACACTAAACCAAACAAATTACAAGCACAAGTCAAAAATTCAAAAGCTAAAAATTAAGCAACCATTGCGATGCTCGCAATATCAATTTACAATCCCCGGCAACGGCGCCATTTTGTTAGTTGTAATTTTAAGTGTCGGGTTTTTGTTATCGTATCCACAGAGATTGTAAGATATCACCGCCGTTCGATGGTTGTATTAATTCTAGCTCAATGTAACAATAGGGTTTTGGTTGGTTGTCACGTTATCTTGCATAAAAAGGTAATAAATTGCGGTAAAAGTTTTGGTTTGAATAAATGAGAAATATTGCCAAAGTTAGGGTTCGATGATCACTTTGCATGTATTTGTTCGGTCAACAATCTTATAAACTCCTTTAGATGATAAATCATTTCACAAAGTCCTCCCAATATGTTTCTCTCGAACACACATTGTGAGTTTTCCCATTTTGATCCATTGTTTCTCTCGAACACAATCTATCAAAATGACAACTTTTTGGTTCAACCTTATGGTGAACAAAATCATTCATTACCATCTCTAGCTAACAAACAAGATTGGATGAAAACCTAGGTCAAGAGTTGGTAAACATCTCTCGATCATAAACCAACACAAAGAGTTTTAAATAGAAACAAAGTTTTCATCATATATTCACCATTAAAGAGTTTACACATGAAGATCCTTACATTTACACACAAAGCTAGTAATCACCTACATCTAACCTTGACAAATGGATGACTTAGCTACTCATTTTCATGGTAGCTTGGTCGGCAAGTTTCGGAAGAAGGTTGATCAACATCCAAGTCGGATAATCGAGATTGGATGGGAATCCATCTTCTTTTTGTAGAAGATGGTTACAAGATGAAGAGAAATGAAATCTAGGGCATAAAAGATCCTAAGAACAATGCTGGAAAATATCTCTAAGAAAGTACAAAAGTGGAAAAATTAGGTAAAACTAAGGTATGGCTCTCAAAAGTGGCACTTGCTACTTATAGAGTTGTACTGGGTTGTCATGCTCGCTAGGCGAGCATAATGGCTCGCCTAGCGAGGGTTAAATTGAGGCACAAGAGGCACCTGCGCCCAGAGACACAGTCTATCTCAGACTGTCATGTTCGCCTAGCGAACAAAACCTTCGCCTAGCGAAGGGCACGCTTCAACCCTCGCTCCAGCGAGGTTGAGAGGTTTGGCTACTGGAATGCTCGCTGGGAACTCGCTAGAGCCTCGCCTAGCGAGTGAGTGCTGGTTGCGCTTTTCACCAAAACTGAACGAACTCGCTACCACCTTCGCTAGCAGCTCGCCTAGCGAATTTATTGATATTTTACTAGAGCTTTTCGCTGGGCGCTCGCCTAGCGAGTGCTTCGCCACAGCCCTCGCCTAGCGAGCTGGCTGATGAATGCTTGATTTCTTTGGTTCCTTTGCCAACTTTCTTGTGTCTTCATTTTCAATTATTTCATGCCTTCTTCCTGCACAATAACACACAAATCAAAGGTACCAAGATCGTTTATCAATGTAATGCATTTCATCTAAAACAAAGGTGGTTTTGACAATTTAGCAAGGAAATAGAGTGAAAGATGCCCACATATGATAGCTCAAATAAGCACTTTTTGGCATCTAACAGTTTGGCATTGTAACTGTCTCTTTCATTGGTGTTGGCTATAATGTTTTTCTCACGGTGGATCTCTCTACACTATTAAGTGTTTGATTAGAAAATCAATGACAGAGCCGAAGCTCTAATACCAATTGAAGGTAGAGAAAAACAAGAAAGGGGGGTTTGAATTGTTTCCACGGATAATAACAATTTTTACAAATAAAACACACGCGAAAAAATAATACTATCGACAGAGAAGTTTATCCTGGTTTGCTTGAAATTCAAAGCTACTTCAGTCCACCCGGCCAAGGTGATTTCACCTTTAACAAGGACTTAATCCACTAATCTTGAAAGATTACAACACATAGCGTCTAAGTAGATAAAGATCTCTTAGCCCTCTAAATTTTATAGACTTCACAAGTCACTTGAGGAATATTCAGTAAGTGATGAAAAATACAGTTATGTGTTAAGTGCTTATAGGTAAGCAAAAGTTACACAATATGAGAACAAAATTATTTCACACTTATAGAAACAGCTTGTGTGAAAGAGAATGAACATGAATAAAAGAGATTTGTTATTTGTTTGCAGTATTCTCGTGTGCTTCGTTATCTTGTTATGAAGATGATCCATCTTTTATATAGATATTTGATGAAGAGACCGTTGGATGAGGAAATCTTAGCAGTGATGGACTTTTAATGTAATTAATCTCTTTGTCCTTTCCATAACAATTTTGGAGCGCGTTAACTCTCTTCCAAAAATAGATTCTTGCCAAAAGCAGAAGACTTCGCAGCTAAGTCTTGGTGATCATTCTGAGTCAGAGTACGCAGAACTCAAATGTTTTTATTCAGCGTGTGTATCTTTAGATAGTTGATGAAAGCTGATTGACTTCAGAGGTTCTTGATGTCTATCTGATAGTGATTTCTTCAGAGTGAAAAACATTAGATCTTGGAGTGCACTGTTCAGATTTAGAGCGTCTGATACTTCTTTCTATGTAGAACTTGTGCGCTTTCTTTTGATCAGAGTCAGAACCTCTGCTTGAATAATCTTTTAAGTGGTCATTCTGGACTTACGTGTATATCAGATGTATGTCTATCTGACCCTTTTTCAATTAGAGTCTTGCACACTTAGATAAATTATGTTAAGGTACCAATTTGTTTCATCCTTTGTTATCATCAAAACCTTAGAGATGAATTGTAGATACAAAATCTTGTTCTTACAGTTATAGTATGACTTAAGGCGTGAAAGGAGTATACTTTTACCTCTTGAGTTATCATCTAACAAATCAGTATCCAAGAGGTCCATGCAAATTGAATTCGCATAGTTGGTTTTACCATTTACAGTTTTTCCTTCAATAGGCAGTCCCAATAGCATGTAGACGTCTTTTAACGTCACGGTACACTCACCGGTTGGAAACCAGAATGTGTGTGTCTCGGGACGTCATCTTTCACATAACACAAGAATGAATTTATTATCCATTGAACAAGACATAATTTTGCTTATATGTCCAAAACCAGCGAGTTCGACATACGGTTGAATCATCGGGTCCATGTGGACATATTCGTGGACCCGAATACGGAACCTTGAAACATCCTATAAAAGAAACAATGAAATACTTTACTAAGTTGATATGTTATTAAAAGGTACTCTAGACAAATAACAAAAGAATTAAACGCTTACATAAGTTGTTATGTTTGCAATTGTTCCTCTGTGCGATTCGCCCATTGTGAGGATAAACATCTTGTCGGAGATGAAAGAGGTTGGTACAGATGAAAGAGGTTGTTGGAAATGAAAGATTTGATGTTGTAGAGGAAGTAGTGAGTGATAGTGTGGAAGAAATGTTAGAGTCACCTTCCTATTTATAGGCAAAAGTATGGAAGCTTGGAAAAATGTGATTGCATGTGGTAGCCAAATGAATTGGCACCCATGTGCATTTTCTACATGGCGTCGCCATTCAAATTGGTGCCTCCATAGGCTCATGCATGACATGTCTAGCTCTGCAAGCTTGGTTACGAGGTATGCATGCATGCAAGACATGGTGTCGCCAAATGGAATGGCGCCCATGTGCAAGGATTACAAGGAGGCGCCAATTCATTTGGAGCTAGGGCTTGCATGTGTGACACGTGGCTTTCCTCTCTCTTTCATGTTGGACACATCACTTCCGTCTAGCTTGCATGTTTGACACATCACTTCGGACTAGCTTGCATGTTAGACACATCACTTCGGACTTGCTTGCATGCTAGTCAAATCACTTACCTATTTAAGTGTCTTACTATCAACATCCAACAATCAAAACACATACATTTGCAGCAAGAAATTAATTTTCATCTGCACCAGAAATATTACAATGTCATCTTCACCAAAATATAGTGTCAATGTTCACTGCAATGGTGAGACATACGAGTCTGAGTTATACGGGTTTTGCTTTCGAAACACCGATACCATTTGACTCACGATCAAGAGAAATGCAAATTTCTTGCATTTGAAAAAACAAATTCAATTCTGGATAGGATCTAGCATTGTGGCAAAGATCACATATCAAAATGATCGCGACTTTATGAGTCGAATTTGGGGTACAAACTGCAAGTGCACAGTTCTATCGCGTAGTTTTAAAAGATATCGATCCCACAGTGTCGCATCCGCGAAAAACAACCGGCGGGCTGAAATAAAAACAACACAGAGCCGCCACCGTGCGTTATTTATCCCAAAAGAGGGAAAGGAAACGCTCAGAGTAAACCTGGAAAAAGCATGGTCTCGCGACCAAAGAGATGGGATCGGGAGTCGGTTACGCAAGGGGAAGGTATTAGCACCCCTCACGTCCGTCGTACTCGACGGGATCCACGCTCAAAAGATAGAAAAAGGTTGCTAAAACAAACAGACATCACACACACACACTGAAACAACACAGGTGGGGAAAAGAGGAAGAGGGCTCGCTAGGACATCGCATCCTATGCCTACGTATCTCGTCTGGAACGAGAATCAGAGCTGCCGTAGTTCGGCTCACGCACGCCAAACAAGACACACACAAACACAGGCAAACCTGGAACCCGAACGCCAATCGCTGGACTTACATCGGCTTCCGAACCAAACAAACATACTCAGGATACGGACAGCCAATCGCTGGGCTTACATCCATATCCTGACACACAAGAGGGTTAACAAGCAAACACACACCAAAAGAAAAAAAAGTGCCCAGAGAGACCTCGCACGGTCTCCTGCCTACGTACCTCATCTGGTATGAGGATCAGGGCGACGTAGTTCCCCTGAACGGGAAAGAAATTCTAACCAGATACAAAGGGAGACACACTACTAGGGAGCTGTACTCGAGCCTAGATGTTATCATGGATCATTGCCCTATGTTATGGTTCGCTATCTACTTGCACAACAGCAAGCTAATCCTAACCAGAAAAAAGCAAATCATGCAAGCATAAACAAAACAAATCAAACATTCACAAGTAGCACACACTATATCCAGTCAAGCGAGGCTCAAACAAGGGTGAGGCCGCAAGAGCAAGCCAGCTGTACAGGGTAGTGTTCGCTCTTAACCCTGACATTGAGAGTCAGGGTGAAGCAGATGAAAGGTGAGTGAATATGAGACTTCACAACTCTTATCCCTGGCCAGGGAGAGCTTCAGACAAAGGAGTGTGGGTTCAGAAAGTGGGAACCCTTCTATACTCATGACTCTGACTCGACTGTACAAATGTACAAGATCTTGGGTTAATGTCCCAATGCATCAACACAGTGGTGTGAGCAGAGGGACGACTCAACAAGAATAGCAGGGGATGGATTGCACATCCCTTGGGTTCTGCCAATTGCCTTAATCAAGGTCTTTTCCTGCTTGGGGACAAAAAAATAAACAATCACAATCATTGCCTCTTAAGGAGGACTTCAGACAGGTGCCTGGCCAAGTAACAGGCCAGGTCTTCCAGACTACATGGAGACAAGAGAGTCTACCTCAATTGGTTTATACAACCAAGCAGCAGCACAGCAAGTTCTTAAAGAACTAAAGCGACTATGGTACCTTGTGATGATGGCAGATGTTGAATCGTGCTCTTCAAGGTCCAAAATGTGAAAACAGATGAAGCTCAATGATGTGGAAGTTGATTGGAATACGTGCCTCAGCTCAATTGTGCTCCAGATCAAAAAATCAACAAAATGCCATGGATGAGGGAGATTGCAACAGTCACGATTCTGCAATGCTATGGCCTTGATCTTGTGAAACAGTCCTTCACTAACACTTGTAGAGGATAGATCCAACAAGAATGAGCAAAATTGATGAAGAATTCAATGAGAAATGATGAAAAAGTGTAGAAAAATTTGAGAGAATTGAGAGGTTTTTGGAGGGAAAGTTGGTTAGATCTGAAAATGTGAAGTGTGATTATGATTTTCTGTTACAATTAACACTTTATACCATGCCTTAATCCACTTTTTAATCACAATTAACAAAATCAAATGAAATTAGCAAAATGCATTTTCAAGTGAAATGGCCAATATGTCCTTTTGCAAATTAGGCAATGTAACAGTAGAAAATCAGTTCAAGCAAGTTCTAAATGATGTTTATGATGTGTTGCAATAGGCTTTGTATGCAAATACCATGTATTTCACAAAATCACCTTTTTTCCCACCAATTTTTAAAATGAACACTTGAAAAATGGACTTTTGCTATGATGATTTTCAATGAAATGTGATGATTCATCATGAAAGTACATGTAAAATGGAGTTTGCTCAAAGAAAGATCACCCAATTTGGCCATTCCATTCAAAAGTTATGCCACTTTGAAAATCAACATTTTTGGAAAATGATTTGATCACAACTTGCCAACCACACATGAGAAATTCATGTTCTTGGACTTTTTGGAAAGGTGAGAGCAAGATCTACAACTTTCATGTTGGACAAAAGTTCATTTGAAGCATTTTTGGACACGTAAATTTGAGGTGAAAAACTTTCCATTTTTGGAAACTTTCAATTACAAGTCACTTTCTATTTTTGGAAAGTTTCCATCTGACTTTATTTTCTCCATTCTTGATGTTTGAAATGTCAAATGAAACTTGTTTAGACATGCAAGAAGGGTCTCTTACTCTCTCCCACCTCCAAATCCATCAATCCTGGCACAGTTGACCACAGTTGACTTTTCTAACTGATAGATGAATTTGGCTGTGCACTGATCAAGTTGAGCCTCAAACTCCTGATGAAATGGCTCAATGATGAAACCCTAGCTTCCATAAGCTCAAAACAATCATGAAATGATCCCCATATCCATTGTAGACCCCATCTCCTTCACAAGCCCTGATTGGCCCAATGCAGCTGATTAGACTGATTAGGGTTGACTAGTGGTCAAAACCCTAATCTCAAGGTATCTGATCAATCTCTTGAATCTCTTAGATGATAACAAGACCATGATGATGATGATGTATCATTTCAACCAAGATGAAGATCAATCTCCTTGAGAAACCATGAAACCCTAATTTGAATCACCAACCCTCAGATGATTAGTGATCAGTTCAATGAAACCTTAGCTTGCATCTTAACCTCTGTATCTTCTGATCAAGACTTAGGAAGATGACTTTCTTGTTGTTACCACATGATATGCAAATATGCAATGCCTAATGACCTAAAAAATGATATGCAATATGCTAGCTAGTCCCAAGAGAGGAGGGCAAATTTTGAGGTGTTACAGCTGCCCCTATTCAATCCATTGTGAACCTGTCGATATGAATAGCCTCGGCTTTCAGATGATCAGGATGAAGAGTGATTGAATACCAAGAACAGACGAACAATTTGCACTCTGATGGGAAATAATTAACAGTGCCTGTCAGAATCGGCAAAGAAACAATCTTGAAGAAACACCCGTCTGGAACGGAGAAAGTCAGCCGGAATACCGAAACAGAAATGTCGACCTGTATACCAAAATAAATGGTAACGCAGGGATAACCATGGCCTGAACACCACATCCGTTGGGGATTTATTATTTCTTTTTAATGCTTTTCTTGAACCCCGAAAATTTTCTCTCTTTTCGTTTTCTTGAACCCCGAAATTTTCTTTCGCGCTAATGATCCCGGATCACCGCATTTGAACCCTGACATCTTGTTTGCCAAAATAATGAACCCCATTCTCCATTTTGAACCCCAGTCGCCTGACGATAACTTGTGATCGCCATTGTGAACCCCATTCTCCAGAAAATGCCTCAACATCTCCCTCTCTCCATTTGAACCCCGATCTCCAGAAAATGCCTCAACATTTCCTTTTCTCCGATTGAACCCCGTTCTCCGCTTTCTTGTGATAATTCCGCTGGCAACGTCGGAAATAACACCAAACACCACTCTGAGGGCGACATATCAGAGGGTATACCTTCACAAAAGGAAGGTAACATGTGCATCTCTTCCTCAGAAGACCCATAACGACTTCCATTGGCCCCAGCCAAAGTCTTAGGTGACACATGAACAGAAGATAATCCTGAGGACCTCATCCTGGATTTAATCTTCAACTTCAATCTCCACTTGAACCCCGCTCTCCAGAAAATGCCTCAACACTTCCTTTTCTCCAATTGAACCCCGATCTCCAGAAAATGCCTCAACATCTCCCTCTCTCCATTTGAACCCCGATTGTCGCGCTGATCGCGTAACGTCCTTCGACTTTATTTCCATCTCCGCCCGACGGAAAAATTTCCTCCAGTATCGCACTACTGGGGAACATTGTTGATCTGACATCATGATGCTAAACTCCTCAGAGTAACACCTTCACCATCCGGCGAAACTAAATCTCAAACGGTAACCACGGCTTGAGTCGCGTTGATCGCGTAACATTCCCATCTCAGTCCGACGGAAAAGTTCCCTCCAGTATCGCACTACTGGGGAAGTATTGTTGATAAAAAAATGGTGCCAAACTCCTCGGAGCAACACCTTCACCCTCAGGCAACCACTTCTCAAACGGTAACCACGGTCTGAGACTAACTCATGCTTGCAATATGATGCATGATTGATTTTTCTGCGTAATGCTCCATAATCATGGAAATGCTACGCGATTTATTATGCAATATGCTATGCCATTTTTCATGATGTATGTATAAAAATCATCCCCCTCAAGGGACTCTTCTGGGAAGCTCGAGACACTCTGCTGAGGAACTCGCCATCGCTCCGATTTCCGCCCTGCTGGGGAATATCGTTGTTGCTGGGAAAAGGCAACCCTTGCTGGGGAAAACCTCCTTTGCACCCGATCCGCTTGGGGAATTGCTGGGGAAAGATCCACCAATGCACTCCGTGGGGATACAACAGTCTTTGACTTGCTGGGGATGCAACACTCCAGACTCTGTTTGGGGAACCAACACTCACAGATACCTCCGCTGGGAAACAGCAACCTTCAGGCCTGGCTGCTGGGGAAGCATCGATCTGGAACCTGCTGGGGATAACCATCCTGACCCTACTAGGGAATCCACAGACCTTGAATCTGCTGGGGAATTAGTCCTTCCGACTCTGCTTGGAGAGATGAGGAAAATCTGATACCGAACACCCGTCGACTCGTCGACCCCTGGCATTCCACATCCAATTCCACTATCCTCTTTCCAATTTTGAAAACTCCCAGACTCGTCCGGACCTTTCTGCTCCATCATCTTGTATTCCAAACCGCTCCGTACTCGACGGAAAGCGAACTCCTGGGACTTACACATACTTTTCAATCTTCAGACTTTGAAGAGTCTTCTTGATTAATTCCAAGGATCGTCATACGTCTCGTCGTCGTCTCTTCACCGTTCTTCCATTCATTCGTCCCTGATTGGACTCCATGGGGATTTGTTTAGTCAAAAGCTTCCACATCACAACCTGCAAGTGAGTGAAAAAATATCTAACAGCACCTGCAAAAGAGATCGTTAGATAAAACCGTGCCCCAGGCGTGTCAAGATTTCAACACTTGGGTCACTCAACCTTCCGAATAAGACTTCAAGTTTTCAATCTTATAAACATGCATTGAAAGGGACCTGTATGTTTTAAAATGCAAGATTCTTTATCAAAATAATCGGATGTTTTTGTAATCAAAGCGGTAATGAAAAACAAAAACAAAAGTATTTGACTGAATATGCATTTTATTGATTGAAAAGTGTGGCCCAAATTGAGAAATACAAAGGATGCAATTCCTGAAAAGAGGTAATTGCGCACAAAAGGAAAAATCTATCCTAATGGCAATGTGAAACCCGTGATCTCATCGAGTTCCAACTCGGTTACACCCCATATGTCCTCAGACTCTCCGTGCTTTCTGCCTTCTGAACAAGACGCTTCTGATTGATCCCCACCGGATATTATCCATGATGCCTTAACCAAAGCGCAACCGATCATGCCTGACGCAGTTGTTCGTTTCAATCCCTCTTTTGCCTGGACCGCCCTTTCGGGTTTTCAGTCCACCGGGATACCCTTTTTTTGCCCAAATCGCCTTTTCAGGTTTTCGACTTGCCGGGTGTACAGTTTTTTCTTTTATCCCTAATTTTTGCCCGAACCTTTTCTTTCTGTTTTTTGGTTCGCCGGGATGCCCATTTTTGCCTGGACTATTTTATTCTTTTCGTCCAGCGGGTCTCTTCATACGAAGTATTTTTTAACTGCGTCCGCATTCACAGGGGATGGAAAATCTTCTCCATCCATGGTCGTTAACAACAAGGCTCCACCAGAGAAGACCTTCTTGACCACGAATGGACCTTCATAATTGGGTGTCCATTTGCCCCTTCGATCGTTTTGAGGAGGAAGGATCCTTTTCAGCACCATATCACCTACGTGATACACTCGAGGTCGTACCTTTCTGTCAAAAGCACGCTTCATCCTCTGCTGGTATAACTGCCCATGACAGATGGCTGCCAGCCTCTTTTCCTCTATCAGGCTTAACTCCTCGTACCGGGTCCTTACCCATTCCGCCTCTTGCAATTTCACGTCCATCAGGACTCTCAAAGAGGGAATCTGAACCTCAATAGGTAGCACCGCTTCCATTCCATATACCAATGAGAAAGGAGTTGCCCCAGTAGATGTGCGTACCGACGTTCGATACCCAGGATACCAGCTTCCTACTCAATCACCCTTGCTGGTGCATTCAAACGTTATCTGGGCAACAAAAGGAATGTGGGATCCTTTCGGTGTAACCAAAGCAGTACTAACTCCTTCACATTAACCCCATCAGACATCAGAATCCGTTCGGATTTGGGGTCAGGCCCCTCCTCCGGGATCGGTTACTCTCAACCTTTCGATTTGAGCACCTCGAGATGTCCTCATCAGGGAACTCAAACTTCCTCGGTTGATAATCCTCCACGGGTTGCTAGGCGAGGTAACCAGACAATACACTCCCCTCGATTGCTTTCTGAGAGGTATATCGAATATTGTATTCAAACAAAATCATTGGCCCTTTCGTAACCCGTCCGGTCATTGCTGGCTCTTTCAGAAATCTACCTGATCAGATCCATCTCGAAATCCACAAAGTGGTATGAACCAGCATACACTGTCTCAGTCGGCGAGCAGCCTATGCCAAAGTACATCAAGTTTTCTCGAGCAGTGAATGTATTGCTTCACAGTCGGTAAACTTTTTGCTAAGGTAAATTGCATGCTCTTTTCGACAAGACTCGTCATGCTGCCCCAGTACACACCTCATAGACCCCTCGAGGGCCGTCAAGTACAAATTAACAGTTGCTCCTTCCACAGAAGGCATCAGAATCAGAGGCTCCTGCAACTTATTCTTTTATCTTTCCAATGCCCCTTGGCAATCATTATTTCACCTGACCGTTTGATCTTTTTTTTTTCCAACAGCTTGAGTACAGGTTCACACGTGACTGTTAGAGGAGATGTGAACCATGACATGTAGTTCAATCTACCTAATAGACCACGAACCTCTTTTTTGTTCTCGGTTCAGGCACTTCTTGTTTTTCTTTTCTTTTTTTTTTTTCTTTTTTTTTTAGCAGGACCAACCTCGATTCCTCTCTTACAACGAACCCCAACAGCTTACCGGCCCGTACTCTGAAAGTGCACTTATCTGAATTCAACCTCCGTTTGAATTGTCTCAACCGGCCGACCAACTTGGCCAGATTTGCCAGATGCCCCTCTTCTATTTGGGGACTTTGCTATCATGTCATCAACATAGCATTTGATTCCATGATGAATCATATCATGAAACAAAGTCACTCTGATACGTGGCATCGGCGTTCTGCTTCTCTAGAGGACAGTTTTCTCTCCATGGTAGCTTGTGCACAACGACACCGGTATCCGACCCTGGCATATCCTGACACACCCAGGCGAAGGTATCCACATGCTCTTTCAACAAGGCTACCACTCTGCTTTCGACTTGCCTCTGAAGCGGCCCCAATTTTCACTTCTTTCTGACCTCGGCGGTGCTTGGAATAACAATCTTAATCCGCTTCTCATGCGGCTGAATCACCTTCTCCTCTTGTTTTAACAACCTGGCTAATCCCAGCAGATCACAATCTTCTTCGCCTTCTTCTTCGGCATGATAGATCGGATTGTCGAAGTCATATGAGGGTGTAACCAAATTGTTATCAATGAGATCCCGAGAATTACTTTTCGAAGTCGGAACCAGACAAATCAAAAAGGGGAAAAAATGAAAACAAACATTGCCATTTTTATTTGTTTTTGAACTGCAAAAATAAATGAAAAACAGGGAACACCGCTTTTAATTTTGAAAAACATTCGTTTATTTATGATGCAAACTTGCAAATTTAAACATGAGGTGGCCCTTACAATGAACCATTACGTGTCGGGAAACACGTATGGCTTTCATGCATATAAAATCAAAAACAGGAAAATATTACTCTTCCAGCAGAGTGACCCGGATGATCTTTTCAGCCTTCCAGTTCTGGATTCCCATCCCTGGTGCGCACGGCTTTATCCATCGGTCCATTTCGCAGTCGCTATCAGCTTCCTC
Organism: Lathyrus oleraceus; assembly: GCF_024323335.1. Taxonomy (NCBI): domain Eukaryota; kingdom Viridiplantae; phylum Streptophyta; class Magnoliopsida; order Fabales; family Fabaceae; genus Lathyrus; species Lathyrus oleraceus. The sequence continues at coordinate 390,570,695 of NC_066580.1, forward strand.
ACTCATCATGCAGATGTGATCCGGATCCAGCATTCCGGCACTAGTGAAGGTGACTCACGTACGGCGTCCTCTGCCTTGTCCTGAGCCTCGGCCCGGCTGGTACCCCACTCCGAAGCGGTCCTTCTTTGCAGAGATGTCCATCATCCTGCCCCAACCAGAAGCCTCTCCATTCTTCACCACCTCAGCGGCATGTTTGTACGAAGCTATGGACGGTTTCTCCTCTTCTTTTGCAAACAGAGCATTCTCCACCTTAACGGTTTCGAACGTTTGACTAGGCGTCTCCCATATCTCACCGTCCATTTCAACATATTTGAATGAGGACAGGTGGCTGACAAAGATGTCCTCTTCTCCGCACACAGTGACAACCTGTCCTTCCCAAATATATTTCAGCTTTTGGTGCAAAGTCGAGGTCACTGCCCCAGCAGCATGAATCCACGGCCTACCCAACAAGCAACTGTATGCCGGCTGGATATCCATGACGTAGAAAGTCGACTTGAACACCTCCGGGCCTATCTTCACTGGAAGCTCAACTTCTCCAAACACGGCCCACTTTGACCCATCAAATGCCTGCACTATCAGATCAGTGGGTGTCAGAATCAGCCCGTCACAATTCAACTTTGCCAGACCCTTCTTCGGCAACACATTTAATGAGGAGCCGGTATCAACCAGCACATGCGAAAGCACAGCCCCTTTACACTCCATCGCGATGTGTAACGCCCGGTTGTGATTTCTCCCATCTACAGTCAGGTCCATGTCAGTAAAGCCCAACCCATGGCTGGCATGCACATTGGACACTACTGTCTCCAACTGGTTTATAGTTATCTCTTGAGGAACATGGGCTTTCTTCAAGATTTTCATCAAAGCCTCTCTATGCCCCTCAAAGCTTAACAGCAATGACAAAATCGATATTTTAGAGGGAGTCTGCTGCAGATGGTCAACAAGCTTGTACTCAGACTTCTTGATGATTCTTAAGAATTCTTCTGCTTCATCATCAAGTTCTCTTTCCGGCCCACCAGGCGCCGGTGTCACCACAGGAGTACCATCATTCACCACTGCTTTTTTTACCTTTCGCCCTGGCTAAAGCCTCGGCCTTTTCTTTTTTCTCTTTTTCTCCTTCTCCTCCCCTCAAGGCGTCAGGAGCAAACAGTCTTCCACTGCGAGTAAACCCACTGGTACCGGCATTATCCACCTTTGAAACGGTGGTTTCACTAGCAGTCTGATCTTCTACTCTCTCTCCATTGCAATATACCTCTCCACCATAATGCCAAGGCACGGCATCATCTTTGTCATACGGAATTGGTCCAGGTACCGTGATGGTAACTGGAGCCGCCTCCGCCAGAGTAGACAAATCCACCGGATCAAAATAAATTGTTATGGTGGAGACTTCATCTTTCCCCAAATCAACCTTCTCGATCATAATACTCCCATTGTCCATCAAACCCTGGACAGTTTTTCTCAACAAATCACACCCATTGACAGAAATAGGGCACACAACACAATCAATACCACAACCCGGATCGACCCCATTTAACAACAACTGTCGTTTAACCTCAGCCAACGGAGTCTTCAACTGATCAACAGTAGACAGCCCAACCCTACTCTCCTCATAAATAGCATTCACCCCCCTTTGACCATGCGCGGGCATGGGATTAGCATTGACATTGGGAGATGGTGCGAAGTTGATTGCCTTCGAATCCACCAGATATTGAACTGTGTGCTTAAAAGCTTTGCAGTTCTCTATATTGTGTCCGGGCGCACCTGAGTGAAATTCGCATTTTGCATTCTCATCATAATTGGCTGGCCTCTGATCAGGTCTCAAAGGTGCCAGAGTTCTCAGCTGTACCAACCCCAGGTCTTGCAGCTTCTTCAACAAGAAGGAATAAGTCACAGGTGGCCTGTCAAACTGCCTATCATTCATTCTTCCCCGCACCTGATAAACAGCCCTCTGAGGCCTCTGCTGAAATGGTTGTCTTTGTTGTTGTGGTTGTTGCTGTTGCTGCTGTGCAGGCTGATTGTCAGCAGGAATAGTTACCGCAGCAGTGTGCTGGAAGTAACGATCCCTACTGGGTCCTCTTTGAGCATAGACCGCACTAGTATCACCCTCTTTCTTTCTCTGGCCATTACTGAAGGGCTTCTTCGACCCTGAAGAAGAAGCATTACCCTGAATCTTCCCGAGCTTCAGCCAGCTCTCAATCCTCTCTCCAGCCACCACTATGTCTGAAAAGTTGGTCACCGGACAACCAACCATTCTTTCGGCGAATGCCCCCTGCAGGGTACCCATAAAGAGATCAGACATCTCTCTGTCCACAAGTGGAGGTTGCACTCTGGCAGCCAATTCCCTCCATCTCTGAGCGTATTCTTTAAACCCTTCGCTATTCTTCTGAGACATACCCTGCAGCTGGGTACGACTCGGGGCCATATCAGCGTTGAACTGATACTGTTTAAAGAATGCGTCCCCAAGATCTTGCCAATTCTTGATATCTGAGGACTTGAGCTTGGTGTACCACTCCAGTGAGCCTCCGGACAGGCTGTCTTGGAAGAAATACATCCACAGCTTTTGGTCCATGGTGTACGCAGAGATCTTGCGGACAAACGCTTGCAAATGAGTTTCGGGGTAGGAACTCCCATTATACCGATCAAATGTGGGCGCTTTAAATTTCTGCGGGATCACAATCCCCTCCACTAGCCCCATATTTGACATGTTGACCACCCCAGGAGTGGCATAACTTTCCAATGCTCTGATCTTTTCAGCCAGCAGCTGAATCTCTTGGTTCTGTGGTGGGGCACCGTACTGTCCGAACGGTTCGTTGTGCATCGAGAACTGATCTGCCTCTCGGTCTTCCTCTCTGTCATCATCGACCCCGAAGAAAGGCGAGAATAGACTGTCCTTCAGATTCTGACCCATCGGCCCAGGTTGACCACCAGCAGCACCAAAACCAGCAGCATTATTCACTATTCCCACTGTTATTCTTTTACCACCGTCTCGAGAACCACCCAGCCCCTGGTTGGAGACACCATCCAGGTTCACACCACTATTTGCCGCTGAAGCCCGCTCGAGCTTCTCGACTTTGTCAGCTAGAGCTTTCTGACCAACTGCAAAACCTTGCATGATGTTGATCAGCTCGGTCATCTTGTCTTTCAACTCGAGGATATCTGAATTTGGGAGATCCATCAGTCTGGGAGTATTGCGGCGAGTAAAATATATGTGCGGACGGGTTGAGTGCAAAGGTACAACTCTACGAGCGCGAGCAATGATTCCTGAAACAATCAAGCACGTTAGAATTGATACCTACAAAATAAAACACAAGTTATTATGATCATGCATGAATGCAGTGTTTATCCATATGAGGAACACTTTGTCTCTCGATCCTGGTTTCATCGAGATAGATAATAACCCGGCAACAATATTCTGATATTCGTCATTCGATTCATCATCCAGATCGGAGATATATGATATAGCAAAATACCCCCAACCATGTGTGTGCTGTGTGAGTGCATACGGTAAAGCAAATAAAGCTTGAAGATCAACCACGGAATGAAAATAACCATCACATAGCAAAATGCACAATAAGTGCCATAGTCATACATCAAATCAGATACAAATCTCCAGAATCAGGAAAGAAATACAAGCAAATGAATTCCGTCAACAAGCCTGACGGTAATCCACACAAACAATACAGGCTATCCTGATGAGGGTCCCACAAACGGCCCTATCTCATCAACCATCTTCGCGAACTCTGCGGCGAACCTGAGCTCGGTGTTCTCCTGCTGTAATCTCCCCACCTCTTTTTGATGAATCTTCATTTGCCTGAAGTAATGATCTCTCTCAGCCATGTAATGATCTCTCTCGGCGATGATCTTCACATTCTCCGCCTCCTTAATCTTCAGCTTGGCCTCCCACTCAGCAATGAGAACTCGGACCCTGTCATCCCTCTGATCCCTCACGAGAATTTGCCTCCTCTTCTGATCTTCAATGACCTTTGAAGCTCTAGCCAATCTCTCTTTGGTGATGTCGTGCTCCTTTGTCGATGATGCTAAAGCTTGGCTAATCTTCCCATAGTAGGCGGTATCCATCTCAAAGCGCTTTGCCTCTAAGGCATGTCGCTTATCTTGATCTTCCATCCTCATTCTGATCTCCTGGTTGGCCGTCTGAATCCGAGCAACACTCATCTCCAATTCAGCTTTCTCCGCTAGCAACTGATCTCTGGCTCTCTTCATCTCGAGGAATTCTTCCATACTGACAGAAGAACGCGGACCCTCAATCAAAGGACACCCAGGATCACCTCCCGGAAATGGTAGATGTGTGATCTCGATCCTCTTCCGAAGCCAATCATCGAATAGAGGAAAATACCGGCTATTGACCTTGCCATAAGGAACCTTACCCTTTCGCTGAACGTCACGCCACTCATCCAATACTTGCCTCAACTTGGCCTGATTGCCCTCAATCGGAAAGTAAAAGGACTCCTGAATCTCTCGTCCAAGAGGAGGACCCTCCACAGCAAACCCCATCTGTCTCCTGAGAAGCACCGGGTTGTAATTGACGCAACCCTGAACTCCCACAAGAGGCACGTTGGGAAGACTCCCACAACTGCATATGAAATCCCGTCCTGCCATACCGTTATGAGTCCATGCTATATCAGCAGCCCGCAAACCCATCAATCTGAATGACCATTTGACAGTCGGATCGAGATGAGCAAAAGCACCCTTGGAAGGCAGATACCCCATAAACCACCTATACAGCAGCTGAGCACAACATCGGATCAGACCACCACGCCGCTTCTCGTTCCTGTTATGAACCGAGTAATAGACATCTCCAATCATAGTAGGAATAGGGTTCCTCTGCATGAACAATCTGATAGTATTATGGTCGACAAAGCTCTTCTGATTAGGAAACAGAATAATCCCATAAATGCTTACAGCAATCAAAGCACAAACCGTCTTCCAATTACCCACTGCAGCATACTCCTTGGCTTTAGCTTCCAAGAAACTCAAGTGAAAACCCGGTAATTTTCCTTTCTCCTTCAAACCCTCCTTGATCATTTCCGGACTCAAATAAAGAGCACGGGAAATCCCAAGGACAACAGGCTCCACCCTAGTAGCATGGAAAGGAATCTGATCACGGATCTGCATACCCAGGATGCTAGCATAGTCCTCCATCAGAGGTCCCAACAAGTAGTCCGGGAACACAAAGCATCTCAGACCCGGGTCATAGAACTGGAGAAGTGTATGAATGGCGCTTCTGTCGCTGTCAGTGAGCCTGAAAACCATCTTCAGAATACCACCGTATGCCTCACGGAACATCCCCACATGGTCGGGTGTAATCAAGGCTATCATATCTCTCAACACACCAATCTCTGGGTCGAAGAAACTGTAGGCAACATCATGCTTCAAACCGGTCCTCATGTCTGAGCAAAGAAATATCTCAACCAGGATCTCAATAGAAATGTCCCTGCATATGGATAAACATGTGTTAGATGCAGGTAAATGCAAAATGTTAATGATGCTGATGAATGAATGCAATGCATAGTGCCATCCTCCAAGTCATCCGATCAACTGTTGCACTGAATCCCGATCTCTGAACTGATCACAACCATCTGAGGGAAAATGTAACCACAAATCCAACTCAAGGATTCTGAAATAAACGGAACTGAATGATACATCATCATCATCATCAGACAATCTCTGAGCAGATAACCCCAATCCTCTGAATCGGCCGGGGGAATCCTGAAATAAACGGATCCCCACTGATAAATAACACGGACAGCACTTCGACGTCTCGGCAAGAGATGTCCATAAATCCGACTTATAAATATGACTCTGGAACCAATAGTCACCATCAAAGTCACCATCTGAACATGCATCTGAAAGAATCACCCTCCCCTCACAGGTAAATTCTAATCAGGTCATCCTAAGGCGGATAATAGTCTCGACAATCGGGCAGAGATACTCAATGGGTTTGCCCTTTCGGGTGTGCCATTGTAGCTCTCCTGAGATCGTCTAAACCAAAGATCCGGGAAATGATCGGTCACCAGAGTCAATAGCTCAGATGAAGTGACTCAACCAGAGTGGAGTACCCCACAAAGGAAGAGCACTATCAAATGAACCTCGTCCGGCTTGTGGTACATCACATTGCCAAGCACATGTTGACCTAACATGAAGGAGGCAACATGAGACCACACTAATCCTAGGTGTATACTCGGGCCTGGGTTTTAGCCCCACTCAGAACACCCACCCCCAAAACAGAGGAACCACCTGCACAGAGGACGGCAACATGATAGTATGATGCATGCAAATATTTATGCAAATATATACACAGTCAGAATAATAAATGCAATAAATAGCACAAGCAACCTAAACTATCCTAAAACGCTAGGAGAGACTCGCTTAGGGAAGATGGACCAGCACAGGTCAACATCTCTATATCCCCAGCAGAGTCGCCAGCTGTCGCATCCGCGAAAAACAATCGGCGGGCTGAAACAAAAACAACACAGAGCCGCCACCGTGCGTTATTTATCCCAAAAGAGGGAAAGGAAACGCTCAGAGTAAACCTGGAAAAAGCATGGTCTCGCGACCAAAGAGATGGGATCGGGAGTCGGTTACGCAAGGGGAAGGTATTAGCACCCCTCACGTCCGTCGTACTCGACGGGATCCACGCTCAAAAGATAGAAAAAGGTTGCTAAAACAAACAGACATCACACACACACACACTGAAACAACACAGGTGGGGAAAAGAGGAAGAGGGCTCGCTAGGACATCGCATCCTATGCCTACGTATCTCGTCTGGAACGAGAATCAGAGCTGCCGTAGTTCGGCTCACGCACGCCAAACAAGACACACACAAACACAGGCAAACCTGGAACCCGAACGCCAATCGCTGGACTTACATCGGCTTCCGAACCAAACAAACATACTCAGGATACGGACAGCCAATCGCTGGGCTTACATCCATATCCTGACACACAAGAGGGTTAACAAGCAAACACACACCAAAAGAAAAAAAAGTGCCCGGAGAGACCTCGCACGGTCTCCTGCCTACGTACCTCATCTGGTATGAGGATCAGGGCGATGTAGTTCCCCTGAACGGGAAAGAAATTCTAACCAGATACAAAGGGAGACACACTACTAGGGAGTTGTACTCGAGCCTAGATATTATCATGCATCATTGCCCTATGTTATGGTTCGCTATCTACTTGCACAACAGCAAGCTAATCCTAACCAGGAAAAAGCAAATCATGCAAGCATAAACAAAACAAATCAAACATTCACAAGTAGCACACACTATATCCAGTCAAGCGAGGCTCAAACAAGGGTGAGGCCGCAAGAGTAAGCCAGCTGTACAGGGTAGTGTTCGCTCTTAACCCTGACATTGAGAGTCAGGGTGAAGCAGATGAAAGGTGAGTGAAGATGAGACTTCACAGCTCTTATCCCTGGCCAAGGAGAGCTTCAGACAAAGGAGTGTGGGTTCAGAAAGTGGGAACCCTTCTACACTCATGACTCTGACTCGACTGTACAAATGTACAAGATCTTGGGTTAATGTCCCAATGCATCAACACAGTGGTGTGAGCAGAGGGACGACTCAACAAGAATAGCAGGGGATGGATTGCACATCCCTTGGGTTCTGCCAATTGCCTTAATCAAGGTCTTTTCCTGCTTGGGGACAAAAAAATAAACAATCACAATCATTGCCTCTTAAGGAGGACTTCAGACAGGTGCCTGGCCAAGTAACAGGCCAGGTCTTCCAGACTACATGGAGACAAGAGAGTCTACCTCAATTGGTTTATACAACCAAGCAGCAGCACAGCAAGTTCTTAAAGAACTAAAGCGACTATGGTACCTTGTGATGATGGCAGATGTTGAATCGTGCTCTTCAAGGTCCAAAATGTGAAAACAGATGAAGCTCAATGATGTGGAAGTTGATTGGAATACGTGCCTCAGCTCAATTGTGTTCCAGATCGAAAAATCAACAAAATGCCATGGATGAGGAAGATTACAACAGTCACGATTATGCAATGCTATGGCCTTGATCTTGTGAAACAGTCCTTCACCAACACTTGTAGAGGATAGATCCAACAAGAATGAGCAAAATTGATGAAGAATTATATGAGAAATGATGAAAAAGTGTAGAAAAATTTGAGAGAATTGAGAGGTTTTTGGAGGGAAAGTTGGTTAGATCTGAAAATGTGAAGTGTGATTATGATTTTCTGTTACAATTAACACTTTATACCATGCCTTAATCCACTTTTTAATCACAATTAACAAAATCAAATGAAATTAGCAAAATGCATTTTCAAGTGAAATGGCCAATATGTCCTTTTGCAAATTAGGCAATGTAACAGTAGAAAATCAGTTCAAGCAAGTTCTAAATGATGTTTATGATGTGTTGCAATAGGCTTTGTATGCAAATACCATGTATTTCACAAAATCACCTTTTTTCCCACCAATTTTTAAAATGAACACTTGAAAAATGGACTTTTGCTATGATGATTTTCAATGAAATGTGATGATGCATCATGAAAGTACATGTAAAATGGAGTTTGCTCAAAGAAAGATCACCCAATTTGGCCATTCCATTCAAAAGTTATGCCACTTTGAAAATCAACATTTTTGGAAAATGATTTGATCACAACTTGCCAACCACACATGAGAAATTCATGTTCTTGGACTTTTTGGAAAGGTGAGATCAAGATCTACAACTTTCATGTTGGACAAAATTTCATTTGAAGCATTTTTGGACACGTAATTTTGAGGTGAAAAACGTTCCATTTTTGGAAACTTTCAATTACAAGTCACTTTCTATTTTTGGAAAGTTTCCATCTGACTTTATTTTCTCCATTCTTGATGTTTGAAATGTCAAATTAAACTTGTTTAGACATGCAAGAAGGGTCTCTTACTCTCTCCCACCTCCAAATCCATCAATCCTGGCACAGTTGACCACAGTTGACTTTTCTGACTGATAGATGAATTTGGCTGTGCACTGATCAAGTTGAGCCTCAAACTCCTGATGAAATGGCTCAATGATGAAACCCTAGCTTCCATAAGCTCAAAACAATCATGAAATGATCCCCATATCCATTGTAGACCCCATCTCCTTCACAAGCCCTGATTGGCCCAATGCAGCTGATTAGACTGATTAGGGTTGACCAGTGGTCAAAACCCTAATCTCAAGGTATCTGATCAATCTCTTGAATCTCTTAGATGATAACAAGACCATGATGATGATGATGTATCATTTCAACCAAGATGAAGATCAATCTCCTTGAGAAACCATGAAACCCTAATTTGAATCACCAACCCTCAGATGATTAGTGACCAGTTCAATGAAACCTTAGCTTGCATCTTAACCTCTGTATCTTCTGATCAAGACTTAGGAAGATGACTTGCTTGTTGTTACCACATGATATGCAAATATGCAATGCCTAATGACCTAAAAAATGATATGCAATATGCTAGCTAGTCCCAAGAGAGGAGGGCAAATTTTGAGGTGTTACACACAGGGACTTATGAATCGATATACCGTTGTCTAAGGTTACTTCGTAAAGCTAAGGCAGGTAATACTTTGATTGTTTGGGGGAAAAGCTAAAACTAAAATAAGATCTAAAATAAATATCTAATAAGCGGATATCGGTATGTAGTTCGTCGTAATTAGGGAATCAATTCTTTGTTGGTTTCTTGGTTTTAAAATAAATCCTTTCAATTGACACTATTGATTAAAAGTTTTATCTCAAACTCTCGCTCTGTTGAATAAACTATGATTTTATATTAACGTAGCTGTCACTTATTAGTTAAGTCAAAAACCACTTTTTGAAAACAATAGAATCCGTAGAAACTCTTTTTAAGAAAACACTAATCGTTTAAACACCGTTATCTCAAACTCTCTTTCTGTTGACTTAGGTTATATAATTAAATTCAAATGCTTAACTCTCGTCCTCACATTCAATCTTTAAAAATACTTTTTGAAAAAGATTAGAATTTAATTAACTCTAAAAATTGCTCTCGCCCTGATCTAGAATTAATGTCCAATTTACACTGTCCAGTCAAAAACTCAAACTCTCGTTCTGTTGCTTTTAACTTCTTTATGTCTTTTACTTTCGTACAAAAACCTTGTTATTAAACCTGTAAATTGAGACCGTAAAAAGAGTGATTTTAATTTTAAACTTAATTAAACCAATTTGGTTTTGATTCCTTCATTCCGCTTACTCTACATACCGATACCTAAATAAATCAGCCAGACATGCTAAACAGACTTAAATAATTATCATGCATAAACAGATTCATCTCAGACAAATAATATAAATAAACAGTAAAGCAGGGCATATATAAATTCAAACAATAATTAAAGAACCTGAGAAATTAAATAGCAGTCTTGAACACTCCACCACAGACCGGTTGGATTTGTTCTTGAATTCTTCAATCAAACAGAAAAATAAAAGCGAAGGAATAAAAAAAACTAGATTCTAACGTAAGGTTAGATCCGGTGAAAGGTACACAATAGTTTCCGGTGTAGAAACTATTGTGCGAAAAAGAATTAACTAAGTGCTGAAAAAGAAAATAGAAATTGCAAAGGAAATAATATAAAAATCGTAAAAGTAATGCTGTAAAAATGTGCTTGTACTGCTGGAAGAGAAAAAATGCGAAAAATAGAAAACGGCGAAGAAGCGTGGAACCGAGAGCTTTCCAAAAAGCTACTATTTATACTGCTACTTTTTGTAACTGCTTCCAAGGGTTTTCCGTGTAAATGGTCTTCACGTTCCAAGGGTCAAGCGTGAAAGTAGCTTCAACGTGGTCTGTTGCGTTCCTGGTGCCAAAAATATAGGGGGATGGTGTGACGCTCGTCACACAATTGTGTAAAGCGTGACGCTCGTCACAGCCTTTGTGACGCTCGTCACAGGCACAGCGTCTGTGCTTTTTGGGCTGGGCTTTGGCTTTTGATATTTACTTATTTTCATTCCTTTTTGCACCTCCTTTTCTTCCTTTTTTACTTGTGCTTCAAATAAACCACCTGAGATAAATAGAAAGAAAATACCGTGTAATATCTAATAAAATGAAATAAATTGAAGTAAATAATAATATAATTTAATTAAATTGAGTCCTAGAATGTGATACTATTTCATGTTATCAAACTCCCCCATACTTAGATCTTTGCTTGTCCTCAAGCAAAATACAATATAGAACTTGTTTTAAAAAATTTAGCCAGATGAAATTTCAAAACACACATCAATTCGTACTAGGTTGCATGTAAACCTTGTTTAGAAGTAACTTGAGTTTAATCTTGACATCAACAACCACCGTCACAATCTCAGACAACCCCACCTTATGCAAACCAGTTCGAGTAATGCCATTATAGCTATCCTAGTTCCTTTACTCTTATTTCACCCGTTTTCATTCTAGCGAAATCACATTAAGCCCTTTATCTTTTCGCGCACATAGTGGAGTAACCGGTTAGTGATTCTGATCCCCTTTTAGCTAGAAGTTCTGGTACATAAGTCAGATAACTTCGTTATTCAGTCCATTGCAAATTGTGGGGGATCGGACCGTAGTCCGCCCTACCAAGTTCAGTACCAGATACCTGCTGAACCAACTCATAATGGATCTTTCATATTATGCTTTTGTATGATCTGCAACCTTTAGATTAAATGATCTGGTAAGGATCACCTAACTTAATTAGTGCATTTCCTGATATATATATATATATATATATATATATATATATATATATATATATATATATATATATATATATATATATATATATATATATATATATATATATATATATATATATATTTATGTTACTTTGGGAATCATTCACTTATATTCATCGGCTCTCCACGTAGTTTGCTATTAAGATGGTGTTGACTTCTCGTATAAACTACTCGGGGTTACTATAAAACTAAAAGTTCAAGGGATTGGTATAATAGGTACTTATCCTGATCTAACATGTTGAGGTTCTTAGAGCGTTGTTATGGTAATAATTTTTGTCTTGATTTCGCTCAAGTTTTATAAAATAAGCGACCTTTATACTTATTGGGTGTGTTGAATTTTTGTTATGGCTCAAGAAAATTGAGGGAATAGATAATAGGAATTTTTCACACTTGGGACTTAACTTAAAATAAATCTATATTATAAGAAATTTTATTTTATTATATATATTTTTTTTATAAGGGAAATAACAATGAAAAGAAAGATACATACTTGAAAAAGAAAAAGGAGGATAGAAAGAACACTGTTCCCCCCCCCCCCCCCCCATACTTGAATGAAACATTGTCCCCAATGTTTTAAGAAAAAGAAATGAATTACAAAAAGAAAGGAAAAAAACTAAAGTTAAGGTTGCCTGCCGCCTCTTGTTCTTGGACCTGGTGATCGTTGATGTACTTCTAAGTTGTCGAACCTGCTAAGCAAATCAGTGAACCGCTGGTCGGTTATGGCATTCCTCTCTTCCTGTTGTTGTTGCATTTGGCGCATCATTTGCATCATTTCGAGATTCTGTGCTTGCATACTGTAACACCTCAAAATTTTCCCTCCTCTCTTGGGACTAGCTTTACATATTGCATATTATTTTGTAGGTCATTAGGCATTACATATTTGCATATTATATGGTAACATTGTGCAAGTCATCCTCATAAGTCTTGGTCAGAAGATAAAGAGGTTAAGGTTCAAGCCTGAGGGTTTATGGATTGGTCATTAATCATCTAAGGATGTGTGGTACAAATTAGGGTTTCTGGATTCCTCAAGGGGGTTGAGCCTGATCTTGGTTGCTATGATACATCATCATCATCATGGTCTTGTTATCATCCAAGGGATTCATCATGCTTGATCAGATACTTTGAGATTAGGGTTTTGACCACTGGTCAACCCTAATCAATCCTAATCAGTTGAATCATCTGCATTGGGCCAATCAGGGCTTGGCAAGGAGATGGGATCTACAATGGATATGGGGATCATCTTGTGATTGTATTGAGCTTATGGAAGCTAGGGTTTCATCATTGAGCCATTTCATCAGGAGTTGGGGGCTCAACTTGATCAGTGCACAACCAAATTCATCTATCAATCAGAAAAGTCAACTGTGGTCAACTGTGCTTGAACTGATGGATTTGGAGGTGGGGGAGGGTTGGATATACTTCATTCATGTTTAAACAAGTTTCATTTGACATGTCAAACATCAAGAATGAAGAAAATAAAGTTAGGAGAAAACTTTCCAAAAATGGAAAGTGACTTGTAATGAAAGCTGCCAAAAATGGAAAGTTTTTCACCTCAAACTTACATGTCCAAAAATGCTTCAAATGAAATTTTGTTCAACATGAAAGTTGTAGATCTTGCTCTCACCTTTCCAAAAAGTCCAAGAACTTGAATTTCTCATGTGTGGTTGGCAAGTTGTGATCAAATCATTTTCCAAAAATGCCTAAATTCAAAGTGGCATAACTTTCACATGGAATGGCCAAAATGGATGATCTTTCTTTGAGCAAACCCCATTTCACATGTACTTTAATGATGTATGGTCCAATTTCATCAAAAATAAGCATGGCAAAAAGTCATTTTTCAAGTGGACTATTTAGCATTTTTGGTGTGGAATAGTGAAATTTCAAAATACAAGGCCTATGCACTCAAGACCAATTCCAACACTTCATAAATGCCAAATAGAATTTGCTTGCACTGGTTTTACTGTTCCATTGGATGCATAATGAAAAGGCATTTTTGACATTTCACTTAAAACTACATTTGTGCTAATTTCATGTCATTTTGCTAATTGTGATTAAGGAAGTGGATTAGGCATTGGTATATAACATTAATCATAACAGAAATCATAATCACATTGCACATTCCAAGATTGTAACAGAATTTCCCTCCATTTCTCTCAAAATTCTCCAAATTTCTTCACACTTTTTTCCACAATTCTCATTGAATTCTTCATCATTTTCGATCATTCTTGTTGGATCCATACTCCATAAGCATTGGTGAAGAACTGTTTCACACATTCAAGGCCAAGAGAGTGCAAAATCGCAACTGTCATAAGCTTGATCTACAATGGCAATTTCATAATTCCTGCATCTGGAGCATTGTTGAGCTGAGGCACGTGTTCCAATCACCTTCCATAGCTTTGATCTTCATCTGTTTTTGCATTTCACACGTGGAAACTCAAGAATCGAGCACTGCCTTCATCAAGAGGTTAGAATTCGAAATTCTTAAATGCTTGAATTGTCATATGGTTCTTATAGATCTTTCAATGTAGATCGTCATGTTGCTTGTGGTTTTTGATTTGGTTGAGTGTAGAGAGAGATATCTTGATTAGAAGTTTGATGCTTAATCCTTTTTTCGTTCGATCCGGTTAACATGTTGAGAGTTAGGTCAAACTAGTTTCATATTCATGATGTGCGTGATTCACCGGTCATTTCCATATATGGCACGATCATTTTCATGGAAGTTGGTTCATGATGATTTTCTGGAAAATCTGTTGTTGTTCTTGACGAAGAACACTTCCAATTGTGCGTTTGATCCATGCTACCTGGTTCCAATTTTTGAATTGTGTTTGGCGCCGTTTCTCACCAATCAGGACGCGCCACTGAATAAGTAAAACGCAGAGTTTTGGTTCGGCCGTGTAATAATTACAAAATTGCCATCAGCTTCAATTAATTCATTTTAGGTTTTAAATAATTATTTCATTATTTCATCAAACTTCTAAAAATCCTAATTAATTCATCTTTAATCCAAATTACATGGGAATTTTTGTGTTGATCTTCAAATTGTCTCTAGTTTTTTTTAGGCATGATAATGGAAGTTGTGCCTGGTGATGTTTTGGATTGGCCTAGTGATCTTTGACATGTGTGCATTATATGTATGTTTTACCATTTCCCTCATAAAATGATGATGCTTCCAAAGAAATTGATGAAATTTTTTGTTTTTATTCTTGACTCTTTGCTGGTGATTTTGGTATGTAGTTTGTAATTTTTGGATCCCTGGTTGAGGAGATATGAATTTTTGATTAGAGGTGTGACAATTTGTGTCACACCAAGCATGATGAACTTCATGATTTTATTTGATGTACTTGTGGACATTGGATTGAGCCAAATTTTTGCATGTTTGAGAATATGTATGTTGAGAATACATGTGAATTTGTCTGGAATTATTGCTTGCATTTCCTAATTGATTGGAGTTTTCTCCCCTGTTTGGTCATTTGTTGATGTTTTGTGACACTTGTTTGTATTTGGCTTGTGAAATGCTGGTCATTAATCGGATGAATATGAAATTTGGGGGAGTGATTCTAGACACATTATAGGTCATTGTGGTTTTGATCCCATTCATTTATCATGTATTGTCACTGTTTTATGCTTGATGGAAGTTGGTGCTTATTTTGATACCATGTGTTGGCTTGTTTGAACTTGTCTGAACTTTATGAATTTTATTGCCCTACTTCCCCTGATCCAAATTGCATGAAATTTGATATGCTATTCATTGAATGTGTTCTGTTTAAGCTGGAATTTTTGTGGAATTTATTGAAATGTTTTGATAATGATTTGATGGTGATCATTCTGTTTGGTCCTTTGAGGTTGCAAATTGCATGTTTTGTGCCTTTTCTTTCATGTAATGATGATGATGAATGTTATGAGCATGGGACCAATGGGATTTGTTTCTAATTTGTTTGATTGTGATTTTGATTAATTTTCACTTGCTGTTTTGGATTTTTCATCTCCTTTTGACCCTAGGCTTGTCCTAGTGGTCTTGTTTCTCACTTTTGAATTGTGTTTCAGGTTGAGATGCAAATGCCTTAAAGGAGAATGATGCAAGTTAATTGAGTTTGATTTGGCTAATTGTTGTAAACTAACTTGTGCGTTTTGTAGGATGCTTGGCTCACTTGAGTTGATTGTGCTTTGCACATTGCATTGTCTGATTGTACATTGTCTGTTGATTCTTAACTTGTTTGTTTTGACTGTGTGATTAGTATACTGACTGTGCTTGATTGATTCCAGGTACCATAGTCGCTTTAGTTCTTTAAGAACTTGCTGTGCTGCTGCTTGGTTGTATAAACCAGTTGAGGTAGACTCTCTTGTCTCCATGTAGTCTGGAAGACCTGGCTTGTTATTTAGCCAGGCAACTGTCTAAAGTCCTCCTTAAGAGGCGATGATTGTGATTGTTTATTTTGGTCCCCAAGCAGGAAAAGACCTTGATTAAGGCAATTGGCGGAACCCAAGAGATATGCAATCTATCTCCCGCTATTCTTTTGAGTCGTCCCTCTGCTCACACCACTGTGTTGATGCATTGGGACATTAACCCAAGATCTTGTACATTTGTACAGTTGAGTCTGAGTCTCGAGTGTAGAAGGGTTCCTCCATTCTGAACCCACACTCCTTTGTCTGAAGCTCTCCCTGGCCAGGGATAAGAGCTGTGAAGTCTCATCTTCACTCACCTTTCATCTGCTTCACCCTGACTCTCAATGTCAGGGTTAAGAGCTAAACACCACCCTTGTACAGATGACTTGCCTTGGCAGTCTGACCCTTTGTTTGAGCCCACTTTTGACTGGATATAGTGTGTGCTGAATGTGAAATGTTTGCTTTATTTTGCTTATGCTTGCATGCTTGTTTTTCCTGGTTAGGATTAGCTTGCTGTTGTGCAAGTAGATAGTGAACCATAACATAGGGCAATGATGCATGATAACACCTAGGCTCGAGTCCAGCTCCCTAGTAGTGTGTCTCCCTTTATATCTGGTTAGAATTTCTTTCCCGTTCAGGGGAACTACATCGCCCTGATCCTCATACCAGATGAGGTACGTAGGCAGGAGACCGTGCGAGGTCTCTCCGGGCACTTTTCTTCTTTTTGTGTGTGTTTGCTTGTTAATCCTTCTTGTGTGTCAGGATATGGATGTAAGACCAGCGATTGGCTGTCCGTATCCTGAGTGTGTTTGTTTGGTTCAGAAGCCGATGTAAGTCCAGCGATTGGCGTTCGGGTTCCAGGTTTGCCTGTGTTTGTGTGTGTCTTGTTTGGCGTGCGTGAGCCGAACTACGGCAGCTCTGATTCTCGTTCCAGACGAGATACGTAGGCATAGGACGCGATGTCCTAGCAAGCCTCTTCCTCTTTTCCCCCACCTGCGTTGTCTTCAGTGTGTGTGTGTGATGTTTGTTTAGCAACCTTTTCTTTCTTTTAGAGCGTGGATCCCGTCGAGTACGACGGACGTGAGGGGTGCTAATACCTTCCCCTTGCGTAACCGACTTCCGTACCCTTTCTCTTTGGTCGCGAGACCATGCTTTTCCCAGGTTTACTTCGAGCGTTTCCTTTCCCTCTTTTGGGATAAATAACGCACGGTGGCGGCTCTGTGTTGTTTTTGTTTCAGCCCGCCGGTTGTTTTCCACTTTGGTTGGGTTACCTCTTTTAGGCTATTGACTCTGGTGACCGATCATTTCCCGGATCTTTGGTTTAGACGATCTCAGGAGAGCTACAATGGCACACCCGAAAGGGCAAACCCATTGAGTATCTCTGCCCGATTGTCGAGACTACTATCCGCCTTAGGATAACCTGATTAGAATTTACCTGTGAGGGGAGGGTGATTCTTACAGATGCATGTTCAGATGGTGACTTTGATGGTGACTATTGGTTCTGCAGATCAGAGTCCTATTTATAAGTCGGATTTATGGCCATTTATTTCTGAGACGCCGGAGTGCTGTCTAAGTTATTTATCAGTGGGGATCCGTTTATTTCAGGATTCCACGGGCCGATTCAGATGGTTATGGGTATCTGCTCATAGATTGTTTGGTGATGATGGTGATGTATCTTCCGTTTATTTCGGAACCCTTGAGTTGGATTTATGGTTGCATTTTCCTTCAGATGGTTGTGATCAGTTCAGAGATCAGGGCTGTGATTCAGAGCAACAGATGTTCAGATGACTTGGAGGATGGCAGTGCATTGCATTCATTCATCAGCATCATTACATTTTGCATTTATCTGCATCTAACACATGTTTACCCATATGCAGGGACCCTTTTGATCGAGATCCTGGTTGAGAGACTTCTTAGACATGAGGAGGCCCGGTTTAAAGGACGATGTTGCCTATAGCTTCTTTGACCCAGTGATCAGTGTGTTGAAGAATATGATAGCTTTGATTACACCCGACCATGTGGGGATGTTTCGTGAGGCGTATGGGGGTATTCTGAAGATGGTTTTCAGACTCACTGACAGAGACAGGAGCGCCATTCATACTCTCCTCCAGTTCTATGATCCTGGTTTGAGGTGTTTTGTCTTCCCAGATTACTTACTCGGGCCTTTGATGGAGGATTATGCTGATATGTTGGGCATCCAGATCAGAAATCAGGTTCCTTTCTATGCTACTAAGGAAGAACCCGATATTGGAGGGATTTCCCGTGCTCTTTATTTGAGTCTGGAGGTGTTGAAGGGAAGTCTGAAAGAGAAGGGGAAGTTGCCTGGTTTTCATCTGAGTTTCCTAGAGGCTAAGGCTAAGGAGCATGCTGAGTTGGGTAACTGGAACACAGTCTGTGCTTTGATTGCTGCGGGCATTTATGGGATCGTTCTGTTTCCTAATCAGAAGAGCTTCGTGGACATTAATGCCATTCGCTTGTTTGTTCAGAGGAATCCTATCCCTACCTTGATCGGAGATGTCTATTACTCGGTCCACAACAGGAACGAGAAGAGGCGTGGGGGGTTGATTCGATGTTGCACTCAGTTGCTATACAAGTGGTTTATGGGATATTTGCCTACCAGGGGTGCTTTTGTTCTTCTTGGCCAAAATGTCAATTGGGCAACCAAGCTGATGGGTTTGAGGGCCAAGGACATAGCTTGGACTCACAATAGTGGGGTTGGACAAGACTTCATTTGCAGTTGTAGGGGTTTTCCCAATGTGCCACTTTTAGGAGTGCAGGGTTGCATTAATTATAACCCGATACTTCTTAAGAGACAAATGGGATTCGCTATGGAGCTTCCTCCGTTCAAGAGTGAGGTTCAGGAGACTTTGTACTTCCCGGTCGAGGGCAATCAGGCCAGGTTGAAGCAGGTAGCTGAGGCATGGCGTAGCATTCAAAGGAAAGGCAAGGTTTCTTGGGGTAGAGCTAATAACAGATCTTTTCCTCCGTTCGATGACTGGCTCAGTAAGAGAGTGGAGCTTACTTGTCTACCATTTCCTATGGTCGATCCTTGGTATCCGTTGGTTGAGGAATCTCCTTCTTCTATTGGTATGGATGAGTTCCTAGAGATGAAGCGGGAGAGAGATCAGTTGCTTGCAGAGAAAGCGGAATTGGAGATGACTGTTGCTCGGGTTCAGATGGCTAACCAGGAGATCAAAGGGAAGATGGAAGATCAAGACAAGCGACATGCCCTGGAAGCAAAGCGCTTTGAGATGGATACTGCCTACTATGGGAAGGTCAGTCAGGCTTTGGCATCTTCAACAAAGGAGCACGATGTCACCAAAGAGAGATTGGCTAGAGCTTCAAAGGTCATTGAAGATGAGAAGAGGAGGCAGATCCTCGTGAGAGATCAGAGAGATGCCAGAAACAGAGTCCTTGCTGCAGAGTGGGAAGTGGAGAAAGCAAAGATCATCGCCGAGAGAGAACATTACATTGCTGAGAGAGATCATTACTTCAGGCAGATGAAGATCCATCAGAAAGAGGTGGGGAGATTACAGCAGGAGAATACCGAGCTCAGGTTCGCCGCCGAGCTCGCGAAGATGGTTGATGAGATAGGGCCATCTGTGGGACCCTCATCAGGCTAGCTTTTTCATTTGTGTGGATTACCGTCAGGCTTGTTGACGGAATTCATTTTGCTTGTATTTCTTTCCTGATTCTGGAGATTTGTATCTGATCTGATGTATGACTATGGCACTTATTGTGCATTTTGCTATGTGATGGTTATTTTCATTCAGTGATTGATCTTCAAGCTTTATTTGCTTTACCGTATACACTCACACAGCACACACATGGTTGGGGGTATTTTGCTAAATCATATATCTCTGATCTGTTCGGTGAAATCAAGTGTTGAATATCAGACTATTGTTGCCGGATTATTATATGTCTCGATGAAGCCAGGATCGAGAAATAAAGTGTTCCTCATGTGGATAAACACTGCATTCATGCATGATCATAATAACTTGTGTTTATTTTGCAGGTATCTGTTGCTAACGTGCTTGATTGTTTCAGGAATCATTGCTCGTGCTCGCAGAGCTCTACCTTTGCACTCAACCCGTCCTCACAGATACTTCACACGGCGCAATACTCCTAGACTAATGGATCTCCCAAACACTGATATCCTCGAGCTGAAGGACAAGATGAATGAGCTGATCAACATCATGCAAGGTTTTGCAGTTGGTCAAAAGGCTCTAGCTGACAAAGTTGAGAAGCTCGAGCGGGCTTCAGCGGCAAACAGTGGTGTAAACCTGGATGGTGTCTCCAACCAGGGGCTGGGTGGTTCCAGAGACGGTGGTAAAAGAACAACAGTGGGTATAGTAAATAACGCCGCTGGTTTTGGTGGTGCCGGTGGTCAACCTGGGCCGATGGGTCAGAACTTGAAAGATAGTCTTTTCCCTCCTTTCTTCAGGGTTGATGACGACAGAGAGGAAGATAGGGAGGCCGATCAGTTCTCGATGCACAATGAACCTTTTGGTCAGTATGGTGCCCCACCACAGAACAAAGAGATTCAGCTGCTGGCTGAGAAGATCCGGGCTTTGGAGAGTTATGCCACTCCTGGGGTGGTCAACATGTCAAACATGGGGTTAGTGGAGGGGATTGTGATCCCGCAGAAATTCAAAGCGCCCGCGTTTGATCGGTATAATGGGAGTTCCTGCCCCGAGACTCATCTGCAGGCGTTTGTCCGCAAGATCTCAGCTTACACCATGGACCAAAAGCTGTGGATGTACTTTTTCCAGGACAGTCTGTCCGGAGGCTCACTGGAGTGGTACACCAAGCTCAAGTCCTCAGATGTCAAGAATTGGCAAGATCTTGGGGACGCTTTCTTTAAACAGTATCAGTTCAACGCTGATATGGCCCCGAGTCGTACCCAGCTGCAGGGTATGTCTCAAAAGAATAATGAGGGGTTTAAAGAATATGCCCAAAGGTGGAGGGAGTTGGCTGCCAGAGTGCAACCTCCGCTTGTTGACAGAGAGATGTCTGATCTCTTTATGGGGACCCTGCAAGGGGCATATGCTGAGAGGATGGTTGGTTGTCCGGTGACCAACTTTTTAGATATTGTTGTAGCAGGGGAAAAGATAGAGAGCTGGCTGAAGCTCGGGAAGATACAGGGTAACGCTTCTTCTTCAGGGTCGAAAAAGCCTTTTGGGAATGGTCAGAGGAAGAAGGAGGGGGATACCAGTGCGGTCTATGCACAGAGAGGACCTAGTAGGGATCGTTACTTTCAGCACACTGCTGCGGTAACTATTCCTGTTGAAAATCAGCAACAGCAACAACAACAGCAACAACCTCAACAGCAAAGACAACCATTTCAGCAAAGGCCGCAGAGGGCTGGATACCAAGTCAGGGGAAGGATGAATGATCGGCATTTTGACAGGCCACCTGTGACTTACTCCTTCTTGTTAAAGAAATTGCAAGATTTGGGGCTGGTACAACTCAGAACTCTGGCACCTTTGAGACCTGATCAGAGGCCAGCCAGTTATGATGAGAATGCTAAATGCGAATTCCATTCGGGTGCTCCCGGACATAACACTGAGAACTGCAAAGCTTTTAAGCACGTAGTTCAAGACCTGGTGGATTCGAAAGCGATCAACTTCGCACCATCTCCCAACGTGAATGCTAATCCCATGCCCGCGCATGGTCAAAGGGGGGTGAATGCTATTTCTGAAGAGAGTAGGGTTGGGTTGTTTACTGTTGATCAGCTGAGGACTCCTTTGGCTGAGGTCAAACGGCAGTTGTTGTTGAATGGGGTCTACCCGGGTTGCTGTGTTGATTGTGCTGAGTGCACTGTTGTTCAGAATGGGTGTTCATTGTTGGGGAGGATTGTTCAGGGTCTGATGGACGAGGGGAGTATTTTGATTGAGAAGGCTGATTTGGAGAGGGATGAAGTCTCCACTATAACAATTTATTTTGATCCGGTGGATTTGTCTAATCTGGCGGAGGCGGCTCCAGTTACCATCACGGTACCTGGACCAATCCCGTATGACAAAGATGATGCCGTGCCTTGGTATTATGGTGGAGAAGTGTACTGTAACGGTGAGAAAGTGGAAGACCAGACTGCAGGTGAAACCACCGTGTCAAAGGTGGATAATGTCGGTCCCAGCGGTTTCACTCGCAGTGGGAGGTTGTTTGCTCCTGATGCCTTGAGGGGAGGAGAAGGAGAAAAAGAGAAAAAAGAAAAGGCCGAGGCTTTAGCCAGGGCAAAAGGAAAAGCAGTGGTGAGTGATGGTACTCCAGTGGTGACGCCGGCGCCGGTGGGGTCGGAAGAAAAGCTTGATGATGATGCAGAAGAATTTTTAAGAATCATCAAGAAATCCGAGTACAAGTTGGTTGACCATCTGCAGCAAACTCCTTCCAAGATATCGATCTTATCGTTGCTGTTAAGCTCTGAGGGGCACAGGGAGGCTTTGATGAAAATCTTGAAGAAAGCCTATGTTCCTCAAGAGATTACCATTAACCAGTTGGAGACGGTCGTGTCTAACGTGCATGCTAGCCATGGGTTGGGCTTTACTGACATGGACTTGACTGTGGATGGGAGGAATCATAATCGGGCATTACACATAGCAATGGAATGCAAAGGAGTCGTGCTTTCGCATGTGCTGGTTGATACCGGCTCCTCATTAAATGTGTTGCCAAAGAAGGCTCTGGCTAAGCTGAATTGTGATGGGCTGATCCTGACTCCCACTGATTTGATAGTGCGGGCATTTGATGGGTCGAAGCGGGCCGTATTCGGAGAGGTTGAGCTGCCGGTGAAGATAGGCCCGGAGGTGATCAAGTCGACTTTCTATGTCATGGATATTCAGCCGGCATACAGTTGCTTGTTGGGTAGGCCGTGGATTCATGCTGCTGGAGCAGTGACCTCGACTTTACACCAGAAGCTGAAATATATCTGGGAGGGACAGGTTGTCACTGTGTGCGGAGAAGAGGACATCTTTGTCAGCCACCTGTCCTCATTCAAATACGTTGAGATGGACGGCGAAATATGGGAGACGCCGAGTCAAGCGTTTGAAACTGTTAAGGTGGAGAATGCTCTGTTTGCAAAGGAAGAAGAGAAACCGTCCATTGCTTCATACAAACAGGCCGCCGAGGTGGTGAAGAATGGAGAGGCTCCTGGTTGGGGCAGAATGATGGATATCTCCGCCAAGAAGGACCGCTTCGGAGTGGGGTATCAGCCGAATAGAGGCTCAGGACAAGGCAGAGGACGTCGTACGTCGGTCACCTTCACTAGTGCCGGAATGTTGGATCCGAATCACATCTGCATGATGAGTGATGAAGCTGATAGCGACTGTGAAATGGACCGGTGGATAAAGCCGTGCGCACCAGGGATGGGAATCCAGAACTAGAAGGCTGAAAAGATCATCACGGTCACTCTGCTGGAAGAGTAATATTTTTCCTGTTTTGATTTTATATGCAAGAAAGCCATACGTGTTGCCCGACACGTAATGGTTCATTGTAAGGGTCACCTCATGTCTAAATTTGCAATTTCGCATCATTAATAAAAGGATGTTTTTCAATTAAAAGCGGTGTTCCCTGTTGTTCACTTATTTTTGCAGTTTAAAGATAAAAACAAAATAAAAATGGCAATGTTTTCATTTTTCTTTTTCAATTTGTCTCGTTCCGGTTCTAAGCAATGCATGAATCCGCATTCATGCAGATGCGATCAATCTCCGGATCTCATTGATAACAATCCTGTTACACCCTTGTATGACTTCGACAATCCAATCTATCATGCTGAAGAAGAAGACGAAGAAGATTGCGAACTGCCAGGGGAATTAGCCAGGTTGTTGAAACAAGAGGAGAAGGTGATTCAGCCGCATGAAGAGCAGATTGAGGTTGTGAATCTGGGTACCGACGAGGTCAAGAAAGAAGTGAAAATCGGGGCTGCTTTGGAGGAAAGTGTCAAGAGCAGATTGGTAGTATTGTTGAAAGAGTATGTCGACATCTTTGCCTGGTCTTATCAAGATATGCCAGGGTTGGATACCAATATCGTTGTGCACAAGCTACCGTTGAGAGCAGATTGTCCTCCAGTGAAGCAGAAGTTGCGCAGAACTCGACCTGACATGGCGATGAAAATTAAAGAGGAAGTGCAGAAGCAGTGGGATGCTGGTTTCCTTGCTGTCACTAATTATCCGCCTTGGGTCGCGAACATCGTGACAGTCCCGAAGAAAGATGGGAAGGTGAGAATGTGTGTGGACTACCGAGATCTGAATAGAGCTAGTCCGAAGGATAATTTTCCGCTACCTCACATTGATGTGTTGGTAGACAATACAGCTCAGTTCTCGGTGTTTTCCTTCATGGATGGCTTTTCTGGCTATAATCAAATCAAAATATCGCCAGAGGATATGGAGAAAACAACGTTCATTACACCGTGGGGCACTTTTTGTTACAAGGTGATGCCATTCGGTCTCAAGAACGCCGGTGCTACTTATCAAAGGGCCATGGTGACTTTGTTTCATGATATGATTCATCATGAAATCGAATGCTATGTTGATGACATGATAGCAAAGTCCCAGACAGAGGAGGGGCATTTGGTAGATCTGGCCAAGTTGTTCGACCGGCTGAGACAGTTCAGACTGAGATTGAATCCGAACAAGTGCACTTTCGGAGTGCGGTCCGGTAAATTGCTGGGGTTCATTGTAAGTGAGAAAGGAATCGAGGTTGATCCTGCTAAAGTAAAAGCGATAAGAGAAATGCCTGAACCGAGAATGGAGAAGGAGGTTCGTGGTTTCTTAGATAGATTGAACTACATTTCACGGTTCATATCTCACCTAACAGCCACGTGTGAACCGATTTTTAAGTTGTTGAAAAAAGATCAAACGGTCAGGTGGAATAATGATTGCCAAGAGGCATTTGAAAAGATAAAAGAATATTTGCAGGAGCCTCCGATTCTGATGCCTCCTGTGGAGGGAAGACCGTTAATTCTGTACCTGACAGTCCTCGAGGGGTCTATGGGGTGTGTATTGGGGCAGCATGACGAGTCTGGTCGAAAAGAGCATGCCATATACTACCTTAGCAAAAAGTTTACCGACTGTGAAACAAGATATTCACTGCTCGAGAAAACTTGTTGTGCTTTGGTCTGGGCTGCTCGCCGACTAAGGCAGTATATGCTGGTTCATACCACTTTATTGATTTCCAAGATGGATCCAATCAAGTACATTTTTGAGAAGCCAGCATTGACCGGACGGGTTGCGAGGTGGCAAATGATTTTGACAGAATATGATATACAGTATACCTCTCAGAAGGCAATTAAGGGGAGTGTATTGTCTGATTACCTCGCTCAACAACCCATTGATGATTATCAACCGATGAAGTTTGAATTCCCTGATGAGGACATCATGTTTCTCAAATCGAAAGATTGCGAGGAACCAATCCCGGAGGAGGGGCCTGACCCTGAATCCGAATGGATTCTAATGTTTGATGGGGCCGTTAACGTGAATGGAAGCGGTGTTGGTGCTGTTTTGGTTACGCCGAAAGGATCCCACATTCCTTTTGCTGCCCGGCTAACATTTGAGTGCAAGTAGATAGTGAACCATAACATAGGGCAATGATGCATGATAACACCTAGGCTCAAGTCCAGCTCCCTAGTAGTGTGTCTCCCTTTGTATCTGGTTAGAATTTCTTTCCCGTTCAGGGGAACTACGTCGCCCTGATCCTCATACCAGATGAGGTACGTAGGCAGGAGACCGTGCGAGGTCTCTCCGGGCACTTTTTTTCTTTTTGTGTGTGTTTGCTTGTTAATCCTTCTTGTGTGACAGGATATGGATGTAAGACCAGCGATTGGCTGTCCGTATCCTGAGTGTGTTTGTTTGGTTCGGAAGCCGATGTAAGTCCAGCGATTGGCGTTCGGGTTCCAGGTTTGCCTGTGTTTGTGTGTGTCTTGTTTGGCGTGCGTGAGTCGAACTACGGCAGCTCTGATTCTCGTTCCAGACGAGATACGTAGGCATAGGACGCGATGTCCTAGCGAGCCTCTTCCTCTTTTCCCCCACCTGCGTTGTCTTCAGTGTGTGTGTGTGATGTTTGTTTAGCAACCTTTTCTTTCTTTTAGAGCGTGGATCCCGTCGAGTACGACGGACGTGAGGGGTGCTAATACCTTCCCCTTGCGTAACCGACTCCCGTACCCTTTCTCTTTGGTCGCGAGACCATGCTTTTTCCAGGTTTACTTCGAGCGTTTCCTTTCACTCTTTTGGGATAAATAATGCACGGTGGCGGCTCTGTGTTGTTTTTGTTTCAGCCCGCCGGTTGTTTTTCGCGGATGCGACACATACCATCAATAGCATCCATGATGTCGTCGTTGGTTGCAGGCCTTCTTCGTCGACGACGTCGTGAGGATGGGCCAGCTGCATTATCGGAAGGGTTGAGCGGGACTGATTATTGTGCAGGAGCGTTATCACCTTGCTCAATTTCTTCGAACTCGTCGGTAGACGGGTTTGTATGTGAAGGCTCGGTAGCTTCGGGAGCATTCAGATCATAGAGGTGGCGGTTGGGATTGGTGACATCGGTTAAGGCAATGTTGGGTAGAACTACACTTGGGACTGCCTGGTTATTCACCATAAGGTAATATTTTCCGCCTACTCTGTTCTTTATTAGGCGGCTGGACCGACAGTAGCTTATATCCATAAAGAGGGGAGGTAAAGATTCTAAAGTTTGGAGTCGGTCCCCTAGGTTTAAGCCAAGTGCTATGGTGGTGATTAATCCACCAATTACAAAAGGTTGACGACCTCTAGCACATAAGGTACGGATATGATGAAATAGGAAGGAGGCGGCGTTTACCTTAGCATTCGGTTCGAAGACGCATTCGAGGAAGAATAGTTCCTTTGCGTTGACCTTACTGTTGTTCGGTCTTCCAAAAACTGTGTTTTGTAGGATGCGGATAAAGTACCGGATAGTTGGGTTATGTATATGGGAAACAAGGAGCTCTTCCCAGTTGTTGGCATCTACACCGGATATTTTCCTAAAGAGGTCGAACGCGGCAACTGTGTTCCAGTTTAGGTTTGGAGGGATTCTGGGGTAGGCTTGACCTTCTATGGGGAATTATAGCATGGTACTCAATTGGTTTTGGGATAGGGAGTACTCGGTGTTGAACATACGGAAGGTTGCGGTACCGGTTAAGAATTCGTCCTCACCGGTGGGAGTGTTGTACGCATAGGAACTTAAAAATTCTAAGGTTAGGGATGGGTAGGTGGGTTGATTATGCGTGCATAGAAAGGTTAGATCGGCAAGGCGGAGCATCCACTCGATACCTTGAAGTAATCCTAATTGTTGTAAACAAGTTGAATCAGGATACCTGATAGAGGTGACACCTCGTTGTTGGAAACGCTCGAACTGCTCCCTTTGATAGTTATCATCTTCAGATCGGAAGATGATGTTTCCAAAATTTTGATTTCCCGCCATACTGATGAATGATTTAGAAGAAGTAATTAGGAAAGAAAAGAAAATATATTTGATTGTATAGAATAGTTGTGATGTAGGAAGAAAGGTATGGTGGGTATTTATAGGAAAAAATTTGAAGTTGGAAAGGGAGTGGTTGAAAAGTAAATAAATGTGGGTAAATGTGAATAAATGGGGAAGGTAAAAAGGTGTAGGGTTATAACGTTCGTCTCCAATGGCTTTGTAACGTTAACATGTTCAGAAGGCGTTACGCTCGTTACAGGGGCATGACGGGCGTCACAGGCACTTGGCGTGACGTCCGTGATAGGTTATGTGACGCTCGTCACAGAGTCTTTTTGGCATGGTTTCTGCTTGCGTTCTTCATAATGATTTTGGTAATTTATTTTTATTATTTATTTTGTTTTGCTTCAGATTATTTTATTTTGCTAATTAAATTTCCCTGCATGCTATTCTACTTTGTATAATAGTGCATAAATATATTATATTGTTAATAATTTATGTAGGCAGCAACAGTAGAGAGCATTTTTTTGATAGATATTGCATAATTCATAATAAGATAGGATAATTCAATAGCTTCATAAAATAATCATAATGTAACAATGGAGAAAAAATAAAAATGCGAAAGAGAAACAAATACGAACATAATTTGAAATAACATTAAATAATAAAACTAACTAAAACTAGATAACTAAGAAAAACGACTTCTATCCATCTGCCCGATCTCTGGCCGGAGGAGCAAAGGAGTTAACATAGTATAGCAACTCGTGAAACTGATTTGTCATACTGTTCATGTGTCCCAGAAATTCGTGTCTCATGTTAACGAACTCTTCTCTGAGGGCTTCTTGTTCTGACATCAAAGCTTCAATGGCGGTGTTATAATCAGTTCCGGGCATATGATGTCTAAGGTCGGGTATTGCCGATTCTTCGGTCTGAACAGGTTGAGGAGGAGGATCAATATCATAATAACCAGATGGTGTCTGAGGGTCTGATTCAGCATAAGGAATCTGGTCATCACAGATCTCATAGTCCTGGATGGATTCAGTGGATCTAGCAGAAGAGGGGGTTTCATTCAGATTGTAGAGCCAGTTATTGCGGTTATGAACACTAGTCCTAGGATCGGGCATGGTGAATAGGCAAAGAACTTGGTTATTAATTATAAGCTCAAACTCGTCAGACCCTAGGTTTGCTATAAACATAGTGTTGAAGAGGAAGGGTATACTCATAGTAGTAATGCCACAAAAAGGGCTTAAGTCAAGCATAAGCTGACGTAATCCGATAGCATTACCAATCATGGTTATCAAGCCGCCTATTCGAATTGGTGCTCGTTCATCTTGGATAAGTTGGTCTAAATTTGCCAACATAAAAGTGGCACCGTTTACTGGACGGTTCTGGGAAGCACAAAATATGATGAAGAGTTCATCACGTGAAACTGTGGTACTGTTTGGCTTCTTCCCAAATAAGGTGTGGGTCAGGATCTTATGGAAATAACGGAAGGTCGGGTTATGTATGTTTCCAGAGAGAAACTCATGTTCCTCGGGATCGTCATTTCCAGTCAAGTTACCCCAAAAGTGTTCAAGTTCTCTATATTCAAAAAGTTCTTCTTGGCTCACTATGAATGTGTCAAAGGATGTAGGGAAACCTAAAAGGTTGGTAAAGTCTTGAATATTAAATTGGTAGTCCATGTTAAACATTCTGAACTGGATGAAACCTCTGCTTATTCCTTTCCCATGGCTGGGTAGATAGATCAGAGAATTAACGAATTCTAGAGTTAGTCTCCGGTAAGTGACAAATTGTCTACAGATAGGAGCGGTTTCCCACCCTATCTGACTCAGCAAATACAGGACACTTTGTCTTAGTCCAAGGGCAGTCATTGCCCAGTCATCAGCATACAGACTAGGTAGCATCTCTCTCGTGGCTAGTTCCTCAAACTTTTGTTTCTGAGCTGTTCCTCTGAATTTGATACCCATACGATCAATTTGTCCCATCAGGTTAGTGTTAGCTAGAGAAAAAAAAAACAAGAGTTTTAGTCAGGATTTGGCCAAATGCCGAAAGAAGAAGAGAAAAGTTTTTAATAAATAAAAATAAATTAAGAATGAATACTAAACAAAAATTAAAAGAATAATTAAGGAAGAAATAGAAAAATAATAATAGAAAAAATAAAATATTTGTGGGTTGTCTCCCACTAAGCGCTTTGTTTAATGTCGCAAGCTCGACATAAAAACTATCAATTATAATCTATAAGTTCTGGAGGCATTTCGTCTAAGTGCAAGACTTGCGAATCTTCATTGTTTTCTGCATAGTGATAATGTTTTAGACGTTGCCCGTTTACGGTAAATGGTTCCATAGATTTGCCTTTAATTTCTACTGCTCCACTGGGAAAAACATTGGTGATTTGAAAAGGACCTGACCATCTAGATCGTAGTTTTCCCGGGAATAACTTTAGCCTAGAGTTAAATAAAAGGACTGTATTGCCTTGTTTGAAGATTTTCCTTGATATGCGCTTGTCATGCCATTGTTTTGTTCTTTCTTTGTAGATTCTGGCATTTTCGTAAGCGTCTCTTCTGAGTTCCCCTAATTCGCTTATATCAAGGATTCTCTTTTCACCGGCGGCTTTATAGTTTAAATTTAGATTTTTAATAGCCCAATAGGCTTTATGTTCTAATTCTACCGGGAGGTGACAGGATTTTCCATAAATGAGCTTAAATGGGGTTGTCCCTATGGGAGTTTTGTAAGCAGTTCGGTAAGCCCATAAAGCTTCTGGTAATTTCAATGACCAGTCTTTCCTTGAAGTGGCGACTGTTTTCTCTAATATCTGTTTGATTTCTCTGTTAGACACTTCAACTTGCCCACTGGTTTGAGGGTGGTAAGGTGTCGCTACTCTATGTCTTACGCCATACTTAAGCAGTAGTTTTTCGAGTACCTTGGATATGAAATGCGATCCACCATCACTAACTACTATTCTTGGGACACCAAACCTTGGAAATATTATATTCTTAAAGAGTCTAGTTACTACTCGTGTGTTGTTTGTTGGAGAAGCTATAGCTTCAATCCATTTTGATACGTAGTCAACTGCCACGAGTATGTATTTGTTACCGAAAGAGGATGGAAACGGTCCCATGAAGTCTATTCCCCACACGTCGAAAATCTCTACTTCCAAAACGCCCTTTTGTGGCATCTCGTCACGTCTAGATATGTTTCCTGTGCGTTGACATCTGTCACATTTCTTAATAGCTGCATGTACATCCTTCCATATATTTGGCCAATAGAAACCGGCTTGTAGGATTTTAGAGCAGGTCTTGGATGTACTTGCATGTCCACCATAAGGAGCGGAGTGACAGTGTTGGATTATATTTTCTACCTCTTCTTCGGGTATACACCGACGGAAAATACCATCGGGGCCTCTTTTAAAAAGTAAGGGGTCATCCCAGTAATAGTGTTTTATGTCATAGAAGAATCGTTTCTTCTGCTGGTAGGATAAAGTAGGTGGAACTATTCCGGCAGCTAAATAATTGACGAGGTCAGCGTACCACGGTGTAACACATATAGCTAAGGTGGTTTCTACCTGTTTATCAGCTTTATTTTCTTCCAAAGTAGCTATAAGTTTATCGTACGAGAAATCATCATTGATAGATGTTCTTTCCGATTCAAGGTTCTCAAGTCTAGAGAGGTGATCTGCTACTACGTTTTCAGTTCCTTTCTTGTCTTTGATTTCCAAATCGAACTCTTGTAGCAACAGGATCCACCTTAGGAGTCTAGGTTTAGCATCCTTTTTTGTTAAGAGGTATTTGATAGCAGTGTGGCCAGTGTAGATGATTATTTTGGCTCCGACCAAGTAAGAACGAAATTTATCTAGCGCAAACACTACTGCTAGAAGTTCTTTCTCGGTTGTGGCGTAATTCATTTGTGCTTCATCTAGACTTCTACTTGCGTAATATATAACATGAAGCTTTTTATCCTTTCGTTGTCCTAAAACAGCACCTACAGCGTAATCACTGGCATCACACATTATTTCGAATGGTTCATTCCAATCTGGTGTCTGCATTATGGGCGCGGAGATCAGTGCTTGTTTAAGCGTTTGAAATGCTTCTAAACATCTATTATCGAATATGAATTCAGCATCTTTCATTAATAGCCCGGTCAAAGGTTTAGTTATTTTAGAGAAGTCTTTAATGAATCGTCGGTAAAAACCGGCATGTCCTAAGAAGCTTCGTACTTCTCTCACAGTTTTCGGGGGTTGAAGATTTTCGATTACCTCTATTTTGGCTTTGTCTACTTCAATTCCTCTGTTCGAGATGATGTATCCTAAAACAATTCCTTCTTGTACCATAAAGTGGCATTTTTCCCAATTAAGTACTAGGTTTACTTTCACACATCGCTCTAGAACTCTTTCTAGGTTTTCAAGGCATTCTTCAAAGCTTTGTCCGCATACGGAAAAGTCATCCATAAATACTTCCATGATGTTTTCTAGAAAATCGGCGAATATTGTCATCATGCACCGTTGGAAGGTTGCAGGAGCATTACACAAGCCAAACGGCATTCGTCTATAAGCAAAGGTACCAAACGACACGTGAACGTTGTCTTTTCTTGGTCATCAGGGTGAATCGGTATTTGAAAGAAACCTGAGTAACCGTCTAGATAGCAGAAATGAGAATGTTTTGCTAATCGTTCTAACATCTGGTCAATGAATGGTAAAGGGAAATGATCTTTTCGGGTTGCTTTGTTTAGTTTCCTATAGTCAATGCACATTCTCCATCCCGATTCGATTCGTTTGGTTATAGTTTCTCCTTTTTCATTTTCAATGACTGTTACACCTCCTTTCTTTGGTACTACGTGTACAGGACTAACCCATTTGCTATCAGATATAGGGTATATGATACCTGCCTCTAATAACTTGGTTATTTCCTTCTTCACTACCTCACTCAGGATCGGGTTTAGTCTCCTCTGGTGTTCTCTAGAAGTTTTACAGTCTTCTTCTAGCATGATGCGGTGCATACAAATAGAGGGACTTATTCCTTTAAGATCGGTGATGTTGTATCCTAGTGCGGTTGGATATTTTCTTAAGATATGCAGGAGTTTTTCTGTTTCGAGTTTTCCTAGGTCTGCATTAACTATCACTGGTTGTTCAAGTTCTAAGTCTAGGAATTCATATCTCAGATTTTTGGGAAGTGTTTTCAGGTCTAGGGTTGGTTTCTTAAGGCATTGCGTAGGATCCGGTGTTATTGCTAAACATTGGTTAAGTTTGTCTTCTACAAGATAGTCAGATGATTTATCTTTTTCTAACTATGTTTCTTTTATGCATTCATCGATGATATCCATGAAGTAACATGTATCTTCTATTGCAGGTGCTTTCAAAAATTGGGAAAGAATGAACTCAATTTTCTCTTCTCCTACCTCGAAAGTGAGTCGTCCTCGTTTTACGTCTATGATCGCACCGGCAGTTGCTAAGAACGGCCCTCCTAGTATAATGGGTGTAACTTCATCTTCTCTAATATCCATAATTATAAAATCAGTTGGAATGTAGAATTGACCTATGCGCACTGGAACGTTTTCAAGAATTCCTACAGGATATTTGACGGAACGATCTGCTAGTTGCACAGACATTTTAGTTGGTCTTAATTCTCCCATTTTAAGTCTCTTACATATGGATAAAGGCATAACACTAATACCGGCTCCTAAATCGCATAAGGCTTTGTCAATGACAAATTTTCCTATGTGACAGGGTATAGAGAAACTACCTGGGTCTTTAAGTTTAGGAGGCATATTCTGGATTATAGCGCTACATTCAGCGGTGAGTGTAACGGTTTCGCTATCTTCAAGTTTCCTTTTATTAGAAAGAATTTCTTTTAAAAAATTGGCATATGAGGGCATCTGTGTAATAGCTTCTGTAAACGGAATTGTGACGTTTAATTGTTTTAGTAGGTCAACAAATTTTTTGAATTAGCCTGCATCTTTGGTTTTAATAAGCCTTTGAGGGTAAGGTATAGGTGGTTTGTAAGGTGGTGGAGGTACATAAGGTTCCTTCTTTTCTACGGTTTCCTTATTACTCTCTTCCTTTTCCTTAGGTTCACTTTCCTCCTCAGTTGACTTTTTAGAGTTTTGGTTTTCTATCCTTGGGTCAGACGGTCCTTCCACTTCCGCTCCACTTCTCAGTATAATTGCATGAGCGTGGCTTCTTGGGTTAGGTTGGGGTTAGCCAGGAAATGTACCAGTTGGGGCAGCAGTAGGCGCTTGTTGTTGAGCTACTTGTGATATTTGCGTTTCCAGCATTTTGTTATGAGTAGCCAGGGCATCTACTTTACTTGCTAGTTGTTTAATTTGTTCGCCAGTGTGTACATTCTGGTTTAGGAAATCTTTATTGGTTTGCTGTTGAGAAGCTATAAAGTCTTCCATCATGATTTCCAAGTTGGATTTCCTAGGGGCGTTATTGTTAGGTGTAGATGGTATCGGCTTCTGATATCCCGGAGGTATAGCTGGGGCTTGATTTGGAGATTGTCCAGGTGCGTATAAAGCATTATTACTCTTATATGAAAAATTGGGATGATTCTTCCAATTTGAGTTATAGGTGTGCGAGTAGGGGCTTCCTTGAGCATAGTTTACTTGCTCCGCTTGGATTCCTGTTAGAAGTTGACAATCTGCAAGAGTGTGACCTTGGATTCCACAGACTTCGCAATTCTGAGTTATGGCAACCACGGTGGCTGGAGGTGATACATTTAAACTTTCAATTTTCTGGACCAGAGCATCCACTTTTGCATTAACATGATCAAGGTTACTTATCTCGTACATGCCAGTTTTCGTTTGAGGTTTTTCTACCATTGTTCGTTCGCTTCCCCACTGATAGTGGTTTTGAGCCATGCTTTCGATAAGTTGGTAAGCATCAGCATAAGTGTCGCATCACGCGAAAAACCGGCGGGAAAACAAGAACAACAGAGCCGCCACCGTGCGTTATTTATCCCAAAAGAGGGAAAGGAAACGCTCAGAGTAAACCTGGGAAAAGACATGGTCTCGCGACCAAAGAGAATGGGTTCGGGAGTCGGTTATGCGAAGGGAAGGTATTAGCACCCCTACGCATCCGTAGTACTCTACGGGATCCACGCACAAAAGGAAGGAAAATGGTTGCTAAAACACTGCTCAAACTCACACACACTGGCTGAAAGAGACACACGAAAACAGACTGAAACTGACTCGGCAGGATATCGCATCCTGGGCCTACTTAGTCTATCAGACATAGACATCAGAGTCGAAGTAGTTCGGACTGGGGAAACGACACATGCTCGCTAGGATATCGCATCCTATGCATACGTATCTTCTCGGACGAGAGAAGAATCAGAGCATTCGTAGCTCGGCTGACACGCACACAAACAAACAAAGGCAAAGGCAAACGTGGAGCCTGAACGCCAATCACTGGACTTACATCAGCATCCGAACCAAAACACACGCCAAAAAGGCAAACGAGGAGCCTGAATGCCAATCACTGGGCTTACATCAGCATCCGAACCAACAAAACCACACTGGAACCCAAATGCCACTCGATGGACTTACATCAGCTTCCAAGCACACAACAAGACAAAACAAAGACACAAGCGCCCGGAGAGATCAGCTCATCTCCTGCCTACGTACCTCATCTGGTATGAGGATCAGGGCGACGTAGTTCCCCTACAGAGGGATAAAGGACTAGCCTAACCAGATAACAGAGGGAGACACAACACTAGGGAGACTACGACTCGAGCCTAGATGTTATCATGCAAAATCATCCCTAAGTTAAGGTTTCTAGCTAAATGGCACAAGGGCCAACCTATCCTAAGCATGGCTTGCACAGGAAGCAAGCCACACACACACTTAACTTGCACAGGAAGCAAGTCAAGCAAAACCTAACTTGCGCAGGAAGCAAGTCAAACAAACATACAGGCACAGGTAGCACACACTATACACAAGCAAGTGGCTCAAACAAGGGTTAGGTTTTAGTCGAGGGGTCATATCATCCTCAACAAACAAACCTCTGGAACTGGGTGAATGTGCTCTTAACCTTGCCATTGAGGGGCTAAGGTGAAGCAGATGAAAGGTGAGTGAAGTTGAGACTTCACAGCTCTTATCCCTGGCCTGGGAGAGCTTAAGACAAGAATGTGTGGGTTCAGAAAGTGGGAACCCTTCTACACATTTGATACTGACTCAACTGTACAATTGTACAAGATCTTGGGTTTGTATCTGCAATGCATCAACACAGTGGTGTGAGCAAGGCGGATGACACACAGAATAGCAGGGGATAGATTGCATATCCCTTGGGTTCTGCCAATTGCCTCTTCACTCAGGAGGTCTTTGACTCTATGCAAGGACAAAAGTAAACAGTCACAAACATTGCCTCTTAAGGAGGACTTCAGACAGTTGCCTGGCCAAGTAACAGGCCAGGTCTTCCAGACTACATGAAGATGAGAAATATACCTCAATGCAAATTGCTTATATAAGCAAAGCAAAGCAAAAGTTCACAAGGAACTGAGCAACTAAAAGCACCTGAAATAGTCAAGCAGACATTAGTATACAACTTCAAACAAAGCAAAAAGAAACAGACATCAACAGTTAGTCAGAAGCAAATGAATGTGCAAGGCACAAGGCTTAAGGCATGTGAGCCAAGCCACCTACAAAACAAACAAGTTAAACAATGATATTCAAGCCAGCTTAATCAAAAAGAATTGGTCTCATTGGTCATTTATTGGTCAACCTGAAAACATGAACTCAAAGGTGAGTAACAGGACCACTAGGACAAGCCTAGGGTCAAAAAGGAATGAAAAAGTCAAAACAGCAAAGGGCAAGTATCCAAAATCATGTTCAAACAATCAAGAGACAAACCCAATAGGTTTCACCTTCATATCAATCATCATCATCATTTCATGAACAGATTAGGTCAAAGCATGGCATTTAGAAGCCCATAGAAGTCAACAGCAAGACTTAACTCAAAAGCAATCTCAAACACTTCCAAAAATCACCAAATAAATCATGATCAATCACAACCCACAGCATGGTAAGCATGTCAAATTTCATCTCATTTGGATAAGTGGAAGGCAGTCAATGAAAATCAGAAAGGCAAGGCAATTTTGAACATGCTCAAAGAAGTCAACCAAACATGCATCAACTTGAAAAATTCATAAATCAGAGATGGTGTATGATAAATGAATGGGACTAAAACCATGTCAAAGATTAGGATGTCTAGTTATCTCATGTAAAATTTCATGTCCATCTAATAAAGTATGAGAATTTCACAAATGAAATGGGAACAAGTGTCACACAAGGTCAACATTTTGGTCAAACAGGGGAGAAAATCTCAAACAATTAGGAAATGCCACAAATAATTCCAAGAAAATTCACATGTAAAACTAGACATACAAGAGTAGGTTCATGCAAAAAATCAATTCATTTGGAGGTCAAGAAGCATGGATCCAAAAATCATGAAGTTGGACATCAATTGTGTGACACAAATTGTCACACCCTAATTCAAAAAATCATAACTCACAAACCAGCAATGATAAATTCACAAACTCTACACCAAAATCACCATGAGTGTGTCTAGTTTAAGCACAAAAAATTTCAGGGCCATTGGATAAAGCATCATCATTTCACAAGAGATTTGGCAAAGTATACAAAATTTGGTCACATTCTACAAACCCTAATGCCATTAAAAATCCAGCCAATCAAAAAATCATTAAAAATCATGATAAAATAGTAGACATTCTTATGAACATGATGCAAAAAATTTCATGATTTTTGGATGTGAAATGAGTGAATTGTGAATTTTGGAAGTTAAGTAACAATTTGGAACAAACATGAACAAAGTAACATGAATTAACAAGTCAACCAATTGACCGAGTGGCATTTCAGTAAATACCCCCCTCATTAATCAAAACGGTGCGTGCAGGGGCGAGAAAACCAAATGTTTTGATTGGCTATTATGAAATGGAACAGTAACCAACCCACATGCACACGTGAAACAGGGGTTTTCTGGAAAAATATTAGGGTTTATCATGAACAGCATAGCTTCATCATCCTCATGCAATCGAAATTTTCAACATGCCCAGAAACAACAATTACACATACCATTCGAACAAGTGAAGCAAGCACAGTCATAATCTAGCCATGGTTTTCATTAAATCATCATCATCAAAGCAAATAGACTAAAAACAAGTTTGAGCACAAAAATGAAAATCCAGATTTCTCACAGCACAGTTAACCAATTCAAATGATTCAAGTTGCAATGGACTCAGCATCAAAAGACCTATCCTAAGCATCTCATGATTTTGAAAATGGTGAGACTCGAGCACTTACTTGAATTTGAAGCAAATGGAGAAACAGTGGTTCTTGGGGTGTTTAAAGCTCAAACAGATCCTCCTTGTGGTTGATATTGATGGATTCTTGAAGAAATCGAGCTCAATGATGCTTGGAATCTTTCAAATTGAGAATCACCATTGTTGGTCCATGGAGAAAACAGAGCTCGATGCTGCAGTACAGGTGATGAATGATGCTTGAAAAAGCTTCCAAATGTTGTCCAGATGATGGAACAAACAAAGTTGCTCGTGGTTCTTTGGGAGTTTTGTGCAGAAAAATGCAAATCGTGAAAATGCAAGTTGAGAGAGAATGAAGGTTTTCTGTTTGATAGGAGGCTGCTGCTAGGGTTTGTAAATGACAGAAAATCATCTTTATATTCTCTGTTTAAGAGTACAAATCATGGTTCATGAAAATGTGGGATGTAGTTGTTGAAAAATGTACTTTTGGCCAATTTTCAAGCAAGTAGGTGATGGCTATGTGTACTGCACGAAAATGAGCTTGCAACAAGTCTCAAATGACATTTCAGAACATGTTTGGATGGTAGAAATGGTTGGGAATGATTATTTGGAAAGTTCAATTTTTCACCTCACTTGAAATTAATTCATGCAAGTCCAAAAATGCCATTTTGATTGGTGAAGTTTTGGTACATGAAAATTACATTTTTGGAAAGAGGGGATCAAATGTGACTTGTAGGAAAAAACCCCACCCAAATTGGCCAAATGGTTTGAGAGATATGGCCTTTTGAAGTTCAAGAATGTCTGAAAATGATTTGATCATAACTTGCCAACCATACATGGGAATTGAGTGTTCTTGGACTTTTTGGAAATGGGAGAACAAGATCTTCAACTTTCATGTTGGGCAAAAATTCATTTGAAGCTTGTATCATGATGTAAGTTTGAGGATCAAGACTTTCCATTTTGGGCAGGTTTCAATTACAGGTCCAATTTCTATTTTTGGAAATTTCTGATCTGGCTTCAAATTCTTCCATGATGGTGTTTGTCATGATATATGAGGACTATTTGGACATGAATAAGCTCTCTCAAACCAAATCCATCCATTAAAACCATAAAATCAATCACAGTTGACCAAGTTTGACTTTTTAGGGTTTCTGACTGACTGTGCATTGACTGATGACTTCTGAACATCCAATCCTTGACCAAAACACTTCAAATGGATCCCCAAGTCATGTGAACATGTTGGACCAACCCTAGGGCCTTGGCTCCTTGAGAATTGTGCTTGCTTGCTTGACTGACTGATCTCCTGACCAGTTTGACCTAATTTCTTGATTGGCTTGCACTTGAGGCAAATGGGACAATGCAATGCTATGCAGTGGACCATGTTATGCTATGATCTAATATGAGAATGTATGTACAATGATAGGTGCAAATTTGAGGTGCTACAGCTGCCCCTATTCAATCAGCTGGGAACCCGAACGGATGATAGCAACGGCTGTCAGACTTTCAGGGTAAACAGGGATTGAATACCAAAGGACCGTAGAAATTTGCACTCTGCCGGATACGATACAAGGAGAACCACGTCATTTACCGATGACGCCTGCAATTGACAACTTCAGAAAGGCGAAACCATTTACCGATGGTTAGAAGCTGGTAACTTGATATTTACCGATATCAACTTCAGCAAGACCATTTACCGATGGCTGCTGGGAAACAACTCTGATGTAAAAGGAAGCAAGACCATTTACCAATGGTGGCTTCAAAGAAACTTGACATTTACCGATATCAACTTCAACTCGACCATTTACCGATGGCTACTGCAACTGGGGATCCGATATTTACCGATATCGAAGAAAACGGGGCCATTTACCGATGGCGGATAAAACTGGGCATTCAATATTTACCGATATCGAAGCATACGGGGCCATTTACCGATGGCGTCTCCACTTGGGGAGGAACAAAATCTTTGTGGTGTAATCAGACAAGACGTTTACCGACGACTTCTGGGGATCTTGATTTTATCAACAAGGAAACAAAGCATGACCAGACATTTACCGATGACTGGGATGAGACTCGACGTTTACCGACATCGAAAGATGATCTTTACCGACATCCAAAACGACCAGACATTTACTGATGACCGGGGAACACTCCACTAAGGAAAAAAACAAATATTTGCAACTGGAAACCAGATAGGACATTTACCGATGACTCTACTGGGGATCTCTAGCTGGGGATTATCAGACATTTTACCGATGTCTGCAGAAAGGACTCGATGTTTACCGACATCGAAAGATGATGTTTACCGACATCAAAAAAAACGACCAGACATTTACCGATGACTGGGGAGAAAACCCGATGTTTACAGACACCGAAACAATGGTGTTTACCGACACCAAAAATGATGACCAGACATTTGCTGATGACTGGGGAGAATACCCGATGTTTACAGACACCGAAACAATGGTGTTTACCGACACCAAAAATGATGACCAGACATTTACTGATAACTGGGGAGAATACCCGATGTTTACAGACACCGAAACAATGGTGTTTACCGACACCAAACAAAGAAACACACGCGGGTGCTGGCATGGCACTTACCGGTATCACAAGAACGACATCTTAGATATGTCAAGGCAAGGTTGACCACTTGCTGGGGGTCTCACTGGGGAGAAACAAACTTTCTGTCACCAACGGGTGAGGTAATAAACCTCTGTGGGGATATCAATTCTGAATACTGTCAAAGCCACTGTAGCAGACTTGCTGTGCTGATGTTGAATGAAATGATCCGCCTCTGCCGGGGATACGGTCTGGTGAGGTTAACACATGAATGAATATGTTTGAATTTTTCTATGGCGTAATGCTCCATATGGAATGGAAATGCTACGCAGTTTGAGGATGCAATGATCACTAAAATGCAAAAATGCAAAAATGATGAAAAACTCCGGCTGGGGAGCCAAAACTGATCGGGTACTCCAACTCTGCGGGGAGACTCTGCAGGGAGAGCAACGACTTCTCACTCATGTTGAAGAATAGCACTGCTGCTGGGGAAAGGTAAACTCCCCTGGGGATATCCTTCAGTCCACAGATAGGATAAATGCTGGAGATAAATTTCAATGAACCTGCCTCACTCGGGGAGGAAATCGGCAAATACAGGCCTGCTGGGGATGGGCAATCCTTAGATCTATCGGGGAATAGAAGACACTATCCACAGACGTCTCCGCAGGGGAACATAGCTCTGATATCTTCCAAACTTGCTTGGGGAAAATATCTGCTGAGGAAACGTCCTCACAGATGCCAATCCTGAAAAAACAGCACAACAAAATGCCCCCAGGGGATACATGGACAAGATACGCTCAAGTGTCCTCAACATTCAAAATGATTTTCAAATGTTTCATCATCCTGCAAGCTATCGTTTAGCCTTCATGTTTTTATATGCAATGCTTATCAAAAATTCGGACATTTTTGCGAACAAAACAGTAAAAATAAAAACAAAAGAGCCATTTATCTGAATAACGACTTTTATTGATTGAAAATGTGCCTGAAAAGGCAAGATACATTGGGAGGCAATTCCTAGAAAGAGGTAATTGCGCACAACAGGAAAAATCTACCCTAATGGCAACGTGAACACGACATCCACTATTTCCCAATTCTGTTATAACTCATAGATCATCAGTTTTCCTCCCAACTCCTTGCTTTCTGAGAAGAATGACTGGACGGATCACATCTTTCGAGATGGCAGACGACAAAGCTCGATGAAGTACAGACAACTCAGACTGTAGTCTTCGCTTTAATCCCTCTTTTGGCTGGATCGCCCTTTCGGGTTTTCAATCCACCGGGATACCCATTTTTGCCTAAGCCGCCCTTGCGGGTTTTCGACTTACCGGGTGTACAAATTCTTTTCATTTTATCCCTAATTTTTGCCCGAACCTTTTCTTTCTGTTTTTTGGTTCGCCGGGATGCCCTTTTTTTGCCTGGACTCTTTTTCTTTTTGTCCAGCGGGTCAATTTATGCGAAGTATTTTTTGACTACATCTGAGTTAACAGGAGACGGAAAGTCTTCACCATCCATAGTTGTAAGCATCAAGGCTCCACCGGAGAATACCTTTTTCACAACATATGGACCTTCATAATTAGGAGTCCACTTGCCCCTGTTATCTGCACCGGGAGGGAGGATCCTCTTCAAAACTAGATCACCGATCTGATAGCTTCGAGGACGCACTTTCTGATCAAAGGCTCGCTTCATCCTTCTCTGATACAACTGTCCATGACATACAGCTGCTAGCCGTCTCTCTTCGATAAGGCTCAACTCGTTAAACCTTGTTCGAATCCACTCGGCTTCGTCCAGCTTGACATCCAATAAAACTCTCAGAGAAGGAATCTCCACTTCAACAGGTAGGACAGCTTCCATACCATACACAAGGGAGTAAGGGGTTGCCCCGGTCGACGTACGTACTGAGGTACGGTACCCATGCAAAGCGAAAGGCAGCATCTCATGCCAATCCTTGTACGTAACGACCATCTTCTGCACAATCTTCTTGATATTCTTGTTCGCCGCTTCTACAGCACCATTCATCTTCGGTCTGTAAGGAGAAGAATTGTGATGTTCAATCTTGAAATCTTTACAAAGCTCTTTCATCATCTTGTTGTTGAGATTCGAACCATTGTCAGTGATGATTCTCTCAGGAACTCCATAACGACATATGATTTCTTTCTTGATGAACCGGGTAACCACTTGTTTGGTAACGTTAGCATAGGAAGCTGCTTCCACCCATTTGGTGAAATAGTCAATCGCTACCAAAATGAAGCGATGTCCATTCGAAGCAGTAGGCTCAATCTTCCCAATCATATCAATGCCCCACATGGCAAACGGCCAAGGCGAATTCATGACATTCAGAGGGCTTGGTGGTACATGCACCTTATCAGCATAGATTTGACACTTATGGCACTTCCGAGCATACTTGAAACAATCGGATTCCATAGTCATCCAGTAATAACCCGCTCTCAACAATTTCTTAGCCATTGCATGTCCGCCGGCATGAGTACCGAAGGAACCTTCATGAACTTCCTGCATTAACATGTCCGCCTCGGGTCTGTCCACGCATCTGAGCAAGACCATGTCAAAGTTTCTCTTATACAGCACATCATCCTGATTCAAATAGAAGCTTCCAGCTAGCCTTCTCAGGGTTTTCTTGTCATTCTTCGACGCACCTTCAGGATACTCCTGAGTCTTGAGGAAGTTCTTGATGTCATAATACCACGGCTTCTCATCAATCACAACAGACTCGGCTGCAAACACATACGCAGGCCTCTCGAGTCGATTCACCGCAACATGTGGCACATGATTCCACCAATGAACTTTGATCATAGACGACAAAGTAGCCAAAGCATCAGCCATTTGATTCTCATCCCGGGGGACATGATACAACTTCACCTTCTTGAAGAACGTCAGTATTCTTCTGGTGTAA
Source organism: Lathyrus oleraceus (assembly GCF_024323335.1). NCBI lineage: Eukaryota > Viridiplantae > Streptophyta > Magnoliopsida > Fabales > Fabaceae > Lathyrus > Lathyrus oleraceus. The sequence continues at coordinate 390,613,933 of NC_066580.1, forward strand.
TCTCTATACGGAATCAAATGCGGCTGATTCGTATTCCAATCTCCATTGACTTGATTGACCACTAGAGCGGAATCTCCAAATATATCAAGAGTTTTGATCCTCAGATCAATGGCTTCTTCTATCCCCATGATACAAGCCTCATACTCAGCTTCGTTGTTGGTGACGTCAAACGTCAATCTGGCAGAAAAAGGTATATGAGCACCTTTAGGATTGATCAATACTGCCCCAACACCGTTACCGTTCATATTCACAGCCCCATCAAACATCAGTGTCCATTTGTCATCCGGATCCGGTCCTTCCTCGACAAGAGGCTCTTCGCAATCTTTCATCTTAAGATACATGATGTCTTCATCAGGGAATTCAAACATCATAGGCTGATAATCTTCAATCGGTTGCTCGGCGAGGTAGTCTGACAGAATACTACCTTTGATGGCCTTTTGTGACGTGTACTGAATATCATATTCTGTTAGAATCATCTGCCAACGAGCAACGCGTCCGGTGAGAGCTGGTTTCTCAAAGATGTACTTTACTGGATCCATCTTAGAAATCAATAAGGTAGTATGGTTCAACATATACTGCCTCAGTCGGCGAGCAGCCCAGGCCAAAGCACAGCAAGTTTTCTCGAGCAGTGAATATCTTGTTTCACAGTCGGTAAACTTTTTGCTAAGGTAGTATATGGCATGCTCTTTTCGACCAGACTCGTCATGCTGTCCCAATACACACCCCATCGAGTTCTCAGTCACTGACAGGTACATTATCAGAGGTCTCCCTGGAACTGGAGGTATAAGGATTGGAGGTTTCTGTAAATACTCCTTTATCTTGTCAAAAGCTTTCTGACAATCATCATTCCACTTGATCGCCTGATTCTTTCTGAGCAGTTTGAAAATTGGTTCACATGTGGCTGTTAGATGAGATATGAACCTTGCAATGTAGTTCAACCTCCCTAAAAACCCACGGACTTGCTTCTCCGTTTTCGGTTCAGGCATCTCTTGAATAGCTTTGACTTTTGCTGGATCAACCTCAATCCCTTTCTCACTGACAATGAAGCCTAAAAGCTTCCCTGATCTCACCCCAAACGTACACTTGTTCGGATTCAACCTCAGCTTGAACTTTCTCAACCGGTCAAACAGCTTCTGCAAATTAACCAGGTGCTCCTCTTCTGTCTGCGACTTCGCAATCATATCATCTACGTACACTTCAATTTCTTTGTGCATCATGTCATGAAAAGGAGTCGTCATGGCCCTCTGATAGGTAGCACCAGCATTCTTTAGCCCAAATGGCATCACCTTATAGCAGAACGTGCCCCAAGGTGTAATGAATGTCGTCTTTTCCATGTCCTCTGGCGCCATCTTGATCTGATTATATCCAGAGAAACCATCCATGAAAGAGAATACCGAGGATTGAGCCGTATTATCAACCAATACATCAATGTGAGGTAATGGGAAATCATCTTTCAGACTCGCTCTATTCAAATCCCGGTAATCGACACACATTCTGACTTTACCATCCTTCTTCGGCACAGGAACGATGTTGGCCACCCATGGGGGATAACTCGTAACAGCCAAAAAACCCGCATCCCACTGCTTCTGAACCTCTTCCTTGATCTTAGTTGCCATATCAGGACTCCTTCTACGAAGCTTCTGCTTGACCGAAGGACATCCTTCTCTAAGAGGTAATCGATGCACCACAATGTCTGTATCCAACCCAGGCATATCTTGATATGACCAGGCGAATATCTCCACATATTCTCTCAGCATCTCAGTCAGCCTCCTCTTGACAGAGTCCTCTAAAGCAGCCCCAATCTTGATTTCTCTTTTGGCGTCCTCAGTACCCAAATTAACAACCTCCAACTCCTCCTGATGAGGTTGGATGACCCTTTCCTCCTGCTTCAGCAATCTGACCAATTCTGCAGGAAGTTCACAGTCTTCCTCACTCTCCTCTTCAGCTTGGTAGATGGGATTGTCGAAATCATACTGAGCCATAACAGAACTGTTCATAGTGAATGCCATAAGATCGCTTCTGCATGTTTAATGCTTTGTTTTAGAAAAAGAGTTCAATAAAGTCACAAAAAACAAAAACATTGCCATTTTTATTGTTTTTGAAAAAGATGAAAACAAAAAATAGAAAGACAGGGATCACAAAGTTTGATTGCAAAAAATGTCCTTCATTAATGATAATCATTAAAACATGATGAGGCCCTACAATGAATCACTACGCCTTGGGCAGATCGTAGGATTTTCATGCAAAATGACAAAACAACAGAAAATTACTCTGTCAGAAGAGTAACTTGAACCACTTCTTCAGCCGTCCAGTTGTTGATAGACTCCCCTGGTGCCCACGGGCGAACCCAGTTGTCCAGATCACAATCACTGTCACAGTCTTCACTACCGGTCGCAGAGACGTCGCCATGATTCATCAGCCCAGCGCTGGTAAAGGTACTCGGACCCGCTTGACCATTCTGCTCTGCTTGGAGAGGCTCATAACCAACGCCAAATTTGTCTTCTTTGACAGGCAAGTCCACCATCTTGCCCCAGCCTTCAGCTTTGCCAGAATCAACAACCTCCTTAGCCTGCTTGTAAGAAGTAATTGAAGCACCTGGCTTCCTCTGCTCAGCGTACGCCACTTTCTCAAGAGCCACAGTCTCAAACGCCTGACATAAGGTTTCGTGGATCTCGCCATCCACCTCAACATACTTGAACGAGGATAGATGACTCACCAGAATCTCTTCTTCACCGCACACAGTCACAATCTGACCGTTCCAGACATACTTGAGTTTTTGATGGAGAGTCGACGAGACTGCCCCTGCTGCATGAATCCATGGACGCCCCAATAAACAACTATAGGCGGGCTGGATGTCCATAACATAGAAGATGATATCGAATACCTCAGGACCTATCTTCACAGGCAAGGTAACTTCCCCACACACAGAACGTTTGGATCCGTCGAAAGCACGAACGATCAGGTCACTGGGAGTAAGCACAAACCCTTCCACATCAATCTTCTTCAGAATCTGTTTAGGCAACACATTCAGCGACGACCCGGTATCTACCAATACGTGAGACAACACTGCCCTCTTGCACTCCATGGTGATGTGCAAGGCTTTGTTATGGTTACGCCCTTCAGGCGGTAAGTCCAGGTTGGTGAATCCTACACCATGCCTGGTGCTCACATTGGCCATCACACCCTCCAGTTGATTGACAGAAATCTCCTGAGGCACGTAAGCCAGATTCAACATCTTCAGCAAGGCATTACGGTGTGCCTCAGAGCACAACAACAGTGAAAGTATAGAAATCTTGGACGGAGTTTGATTCAACTGATCTACAATCTTGTAGTCACTCTTCTTGATTATCTTCATAAACTCCTCCACGTCCTTCTCAAATGTCCCCTCGGGCGCTTCCTTCTGGACAGGTTCTTCCTCAACCACAGCTTGCTTACCCTTTGCTTTGGCGAGAGCCTCAGCATTATTGTCCCTCAAAGGTTGCGGTGCAAACAGGCGACCGCTTCTGGTAAAACCTCCTGGACCCCCTACATTATCCACAGCCGGACCAACAGTTGCAGGAACTCTATTCGGTAAACCAATTGTCACTGGAGTTTGATTCACTGGTCTCGTCTGACTTTCAGCCCTTCTGTAACTGCGGTGAGCATTATCATACTTCCACGGCACGACTCTACTATTCTCAACAGCCCTTCTTCCAGACGCAGCGATAGTAGTTGGAGCACTGATGGTTACAGGCACGGAAATGGTAACTGGGGTACCATTTGTTGCAGGTGCACTAACGACCCTTTGTCCACGTCCTTCAGACGGTTTAAAGTAAATGGTGATAGTTGACACTGTTCCACGATCTTTTACAGCCCTACTGAATTGCAAACAACCCTCATCCATCATACCTTGGATACCGGCCTTTAGCTGGTCGCAACCATTCTCAGATTCTGCACAGCCCAAACAATCCTCATCACAGCCCGAGTAGACACCCCCATTCAGCAGACGGCCCTTCACAACTAGCAGAGAAGTCTGAACATCATCAATACTAACAACCAGATCTTCAGCTTCTTTCCCCTCAATATTGTTCACTCTATGCCCACCATGCTAAGGCATAGGGTTGTTTACGACATTAGGCACTGGAGCGAAGTTGATTGCCTTGGCATCGATCAAATCTTGGACCTTGTGCTGGAGAGCCCGACACTTCTCAGTATGATGCCCTGGTGCCCCAGAGTGAAAGTCACAACGGACGTTGGCGTCGTACCCAGGAGGCAATACTGTAGGCGGAGCCATTGTACGCAACTCAACCCCCAACCTGAGTAGTTCGGGCAGCAGTTCGGCGTACGACATGGGTAGCGAATCAAAACGTCGATCAGGCATCCTTTGTCTGGGCTGATACGGACGTTGCTGTTGTTGTTGTTGCGGTTGTTGAACTCTTTGCTGTTGTTGTTGACGAGGTTGAGGTGCCGGAATGGTTACTGCAGCAGCTTGACGGTATTCAATTCTGTTCTGATCTCTGCGGTGTTGAACAGCATTAGTTTCACCCTCTCTTCGACGAGGTGCCCCAGCAAACGGCTTCTTAGAAGAAGAGGAACCAGCATCTTGGATCTTCCCAGTTTTGATCAAACTCTCAGTCCTCTCTCCACAAATGACAACATCAGAAAAACTACCGAATGGGCAGCTCCCCATCCGGTCCATAAACACACCTTGAAGAGTGCCGATAAACATATCTGTCAACTCCCTCTCCAGCATAGGGGGTTGAACTCTAGCAGCCAGTTCACGCCACCTCTGGGCGTACTCCTTGAAGCTCTCATTGGATTTCTGACAAAGACTCTGCAGCTGAGTCCGGCTCGGTGCCATGTCCATGTTGTGTTTGTATTGCCTCAAAAAGGCCTCACCCAGATCCCTCCAACAGCGGATAGAATCTCTCTTCAATTCCATGTACCAGTCCAAAGAAGCCCCAGATAGACTATCTTGGAAAAAATACATCCACATCTTTTCATCATCGGTATACGCAGAGATTTTTCGATAATAAGCCTGCACATGGGTGCGAGGGCAAGAAGTACCGTTGTATTTATCGAAGGACGGTGCTTTGAACTTGTAAGGGATTCTCAAACCTTCCACCAACCCCATATTGGTAACATTGAAACCGAGAGAATTCTGACATTCCATAGCTCTAATTTTCTCAGCAAGGGCATCAACTTTACGATCCCTCTCATCAACCCTTCCCAGAACGTCTTCGTCTTCACTGATCAGAGTGAACATATCCTCTTGTCTGTCAACAATCGGAATAGGATTACGGGCCGGGGCACGGACTGCTCTGGCATTAGCGGCATCTGGAGCAATAGGTTGACCGTTGATTCGAATACCCCCCAACTCATCACCTACAGCATAGTTGTTGATGGGTACAGCAGCAGCAACATTATTATCATTGACCGGGCCTCCCTCTGGCGGAGCATGGTTGACCGGTGGAATTGCAACCTCTTGTCTCTGAACCATGGCTCGAAGCTCTTCTTGACCTTGTGCAACCCCTTGCATCATATTCATAAACTGGGCCATGTTAGCCTTCATCTCAGCCAACTCTGCTTGAACTTGATCCATACCTCTCTGTTGATTCAGTCTTGTTGAGTAGCGGTGCGGACGTTGATCAGCTATCCTGCCTGAACAGGAACCAAGAGTGAGAAGTCACGACCAAGAACACCTGTTATGCAAAATGATATGAGTATGGTGCTAATGATGCGTATGATGCACATGATATGTTCATTTCTCAGGCATTCAAAGAGCCTGAGTCATCCTCAAAAGATGGCAACCTGCAGCAAGAACAACATAGTAGCACAGAAACAACATACACAAGAGTGATGAGTACAAGGTGAAACCAACAACCTCATCTATATGAGTAACAGGATCATACAACAAAGTCGACAAAGAAAATCCAAACAATCGGAGTACAACAATGAATCCCATCCAACAAGCCTGGAGGTGATTCTCAACATACATATCAAAGATACAAGCTAAGACAAACGGCCTCCCGGAATGAGAGTCTTCAAGTACCGACACTGGTCTATCAACAGGTCACATTCTGAACATTCTGGCAAAAGAGTGATCTTCTCCTTCAGTTGTCGTCTAAGCTCTACCACTTCTCCTCCAAGGTGGTTCTCTGATGCCCGTCTCAAGTCTACTTCCTTCTTCAACTGGATGTCTTTATCTCTGAGTTGCTTCTTCAAGTCTCTGATCTTCTTCTGATAGCTGGCCTTAACCCTCTGCAACCTCAAGCGCTCCCGGTGTTCTGCATCCAACATGCTCTCCATCTCCTCGTAGGATCTCTTCTTGCTTCTCAGTCTGCTAGCATCTTCTTCTCGCACTCCTCTGAGTTGATGAGCCAAATTCAACCTATCAGCTTTGGCTTTGTACAGCTCCATCTGGGTATCTTGCTCCTTCTCTCTCAAACGGCGATTCTCCATCAAGGCTTGCTTGTAGTGCTCCGCAGGCACACTCTCAGCAAGGATCAAAGGTGGTTGCTCGTGCAACGGCTCCATCCTATCGTAGGGTAGCAACAAAGTTTCTACTCTCTCCTTGACCCAATCAGTGTAATCGGGCATAGCAACGGCAAACTTCTTCCCTAAGACAGATCCATCCTTCACACCAATAGACTTCCAAGCTCTTCCTATCTGCTCCAATCTATCCGGGTCACTCTGCTTCTCAAAATACACACTTTCAGCTACCTCAGCCTCAAGTGGTCTTCCCTTCATCACAAACCCCAACTGGCGAAGAGAAAGAACCGGGTTGTAATTGATGCAACCCCTAGTCCCTACGAGTGGCACATTACGGAATCCTCCACAGCTCATAATGACGTTACGCACATCCATCCGGTAAGATTGCCATCTGATATCATAGGAAGTAAGAGACATAACCCTCTGAGTCCACTTATGCGTGCTCTGAGCATCTACAAAAGGTCCACTGATTGGCAGAAGAGACAAGAACCATCTGAGCAAAAGCGGGAGACAACACCTGATAGCCCCACCCTTACCATGCCTACTGTGAATAGCATAGTAAGTGTCAGCTAATAGAGTAGGAACTGGATTTCCTCCAATGAAAATACTGACTGCAGCATAGTCAACAAAATTGGGCATACTCGGAAACAGGACGATCCCATAGATCATGACGGCCAACTGAGCATGAAAGGCTTCCCAACTTCCCTTCTCCGCTTCTTCTCTAGCTACCCTCAACAGAAATTTCAAAGGCAATCCTACAACATCCCCACTGGACTTCCAACTATCACTGACTTCCTTGATACCCAAATGGAGAGCTCTGGCAACTACTCTGAAACCAACCTCCTTGGGCACATCCAAGAAAGGAACCTGATACCGGACCGGGACACTCAGCAGAATGGAGTACTCCTCAAGAGTAGGCGCTAATTGATAATCTTGGAAGGTGAAACAATGAAGCTCTGGGTCGTAGAACTGTAGAAGAGTCTGCAATGGCACCGGATCGACTACCATCTTCAACAGTGTCAGAATATCTCCATACTGGTCAACAAACCCCTTCTGGTTACCACTGGTCATAAGGTTGCTCAACTCAATCAGAGACGTCAAAGGTTCACGGTGAAAGTTGTAGGAACAAGTCTTCCGCTTCAACTCTGGGACTGTTGCCATCTCTATCAGTGAACAAGCTCTGGAATGTACCTGGGAAATGATATGCATGCAGGGATTAGTTTTTTTCTTTTTCTTTTTTTTTGTATCCTTTTTTATTGCGTTTCTTTTGAAAAATAAATATGTTATGATGCAAATGATGCAGACACGACTGGTTGGCTGTGTCTCTCAGAACACAGGATCAAAGCTTCGGCTTGAACTCGGAACCACAAATTCATCTGAAACCCAAAGTCATCTGAGACCCCAAAATTCTGAACCAATAGTCACCAACAGGATCACAAGTCACCAACAAGTCACCAACAAGTCACCAACTGTACCTGTAATAATGATCATTCCCTCCCCACTCACGGGTGTCATCTAGGCCAGGGTAAGGTCGAGAGAAACGCAGCATAAATAACCTTTCGCAGAACATCATCATATACACACCCGAAGTATGTAACGATAATATCCCACCAGGGTCTGAACTGCTCGTGATATCAATGTTCTGCTAAGTGGCGCAATACCACCCGCTTCCCATGAATCACTCTATTCCTAAGTATCCTAGATTTCACTCATGGCCTGGGTATTGGGCCTTTTACCTCATGTAACTCCCACCCCAACAGAGAGAAACAGACAACCAGCCAGATGAATAATGAATGTGAATGAATGCAAACATAAGTGCAAACATGAATGCAAACAATAAATAAATGAATGCAATAAATAACAGCAAAAGCAACCAAACCCTATCCTAGAGAGCGCTAGGAGAGACTCGCTTAGGGAAGATGGACCAGCACAGGTCAACTTCTCTATTTTCCCCAGCAGAGTCGCCAGCTGTCGCATCACGCGAAAAACCGGCGGGAAAACAAGAACAACAGAGCCGCCACCGTGCGTTATTTATCCCAAAAGAGGGAAAGGAAACGCTCAGAGTAAACCTGGGAAAAGACATGGTCTCGCGACCAAAGAGAATGGGTTCGGGAGTCGGTTATGCGAAGGGAAGGTATTAGCACCCCTACGCATCCGTAGTACTCTACGGGATCCACGCACAAAAGGAAGGAAAATGGTTGCTAAAACACTGCTCAAACTCACACACACTGGCTGAAAGAGACACACGAAAACAGACTGAAACTGACTCGGCAGGATATCGCATCCTGGGCCTACTTAGTCTATCAGACATAGACATCAGAGTCGAAGTAGTTCGGACTGGGGAAACGACACATGCTCGCTAGGATATCGCATCCTATGCATACGTATCTTCTCGGACGAGAGAAGAATCAGAGCATTCGTAGCTCGGCTGACACGCACACAAACAAACAAAGGCAAAGGCAAACGTGGAGCCTGAACGCCAATCACTGGACTTACATCAGCATCCGAACCAAAACACACGCCAAAAAGGCAAACGAGGAGCCTGAATGCCAATCACTGGGCTTACATCAGCATCCGAACCAACAAAACCACACTGGAACCCAAATGCCACTCGATGGACTTACATCAGCTTCCAAGCACACAACAAGACAAAACAAAGACACAAGCGCCCGGAGAGATCAGCTCATCTCCTGCCTACGTACCTCATCTGGTATGAGGATCAGGGCGACGTAGTTCCCCTACAGAGGGATAAAGGACTAGCCTAACCAGATAACAGAGGGAGACACAACACTAGGGAGACTACGACTCGAGCCTAGATGTTATCATGCAAAATCATCCCTAAGTTAAGGTTTCTAGCTAAATGGCACAAGGGCCAACCTATCCTAAGCATGGCTTGCACAGGAAGCAAGCCACACACACACTTAACTTGCACAGGAAGCAAGTCAAGCAAAACCTAACTTGCGCAGGAAGCAAGTCAAACAAACATACAGGCACAGGTAGCACACACTATACACAAGCAAGTGGCTCAAATAAGGGTTAGGTTTTAGTCGAGGGGTCATATCATCCTCAACAAACAAACCTCTGGAACTGGGTGAATGTGCTCTTAACCTTGCCATTGAGGGGCTAAGGTGAAGCAGATGAAAGGTGAGTGAAGTTGAGACTTCACAGCTCTTATCCCTGGCCTGGGAGAGCTTAAGACAAGAATGTGTGGGTTCAGAAAGTGGGAACCCTTCTACACATTTAATACTGACTCAACTGTACAATTGTACAAGATCTTGGGTTTGTATCTGCAATGCATCAACACAGTGGTGTGAGCAAGGCGGATGACACACAGAATAGCAGGGGGATAGATTGCATATCCCTTGGGTTCTGCCAATTGCCTCTTCACTCAGGAGGTCTTTGACTCTATGCAAGGACAAAAGTAAACAGTCACAAACATTGCCTCTTAAGGAGGACTTCAGACAGTTGCCTGGCCAAGTAACAGGCCAGGTCTTCCAGACTACATGAAGATGAGAAATATACCTCAATGCAAATTGCTTATATAAGCAAAGCAAAGCAAAAGTTCACAAGGAACTGAGCAACTAAAAGCACCTGAAATAGTCAAGCAGACATTAGTATACAACTTCAAACAAAGCAAAAAGAAACAGACATCAACAGTTAGTCAGAAGCAAATGAATGTGCAAGGCACAAGGCTTAAGGCATGTGAGCCAAGCCACCTACAAAACAAACAAGTTAAACAATGATATTCAAGCCAGCTTAATCAAAAAGAATTGGTCTCATTGGTCATTTGTTGGTCAACCTGAAAACATGAACTCAAAGGTGAGTAACAGGACCACTAGGACAAGCCTAGGGTCAAAAAGGAATGAAAAAGTCAAAACAGCAAAGGGAAAGTATCCAAAATCATGTTCAAACAATCAAGAGACAAACCCAATAGGTTTCACCTTCATATCAATCATCATCATCATTTCATGAACAGATTAGGTCAAAGCATGGCATTTAGAAGCCCATAGAAGTCAACAGCAAGACTTAACTCAAAAGCAATCTCAAACACTTCCAAAAATCACCAAATAAATCATGATCAATCACAACCCACAGCATGGTAAGCATGTCAAATTTCATCTCATTTGGACAAGTGGAAGGCAGTCAATGAAAATCAGAAAGGCAAGGCAATTTTGAACATGCTCAAAGAAGTCAACCAAACATGCATCAACTTGAAAAATTCATAAATCAGAGATGGTGTATGATAAATGAATGGGACTAAAACCATGTCAAAGATTAGGATGTCTAGTTATCTCATGTAAAATTTCATGTCCATCTAATAAAGTATGAGAATTTCACAAATGAAATGGGAACAAGTGTCACACAAGGTCAACATTTTGGTCAAACAGGGGAGAAAATCTCAAACAATTAGGAAATGCCACAAATAATTCCAAGAAAATTCACATGTAAAACTAGACATACAAGAGTAGGTTCATGCAAAAAATCAATTCATTTGGAGGTCAAGAAGCATGGATCCAAAAATCATGAAGTTGGACATCAATGGTGTGACACAAATTGTCACACCCTAATTCAAAAAATCATAACTCACAAACCAGCAATGATAAATTCACAAACTCTACACCAAAATCACCATGAGTGTGTCTAGTTTAAGCACAAAAAATTTCAGGGCCATTGGATAAAGCATCATCATTTCACAAGAGATTTGGCAAAGTGTACAAAATTTGGTCACATTCTACAAACCCTAATGCCATTAAAAATCCAGCCAATCAAAAAATCATTAAAAATTATGATAAAATAGTAGACATTCTTATGAACATGATGCAAAAAATTTCATGATTTTTGGATGTGAAATGAGTGAATTGTGAATTTTGGAAGTTAAGTAACAATTTGGAACAAACATGAACAAAGTAACATGAATTAACAAGTCAACCAATTGACCGAGTGGCATTTCAGTAAATACCCCCCTCATTAATCAAAACGGTGCGTGCAGGGGCGAGAAAACCAAATGTTTTGATTGGCTATTATGAAATGGAACAGTAACCAACCCACATGCACACGTGAAACAGGGGTTTTCTGGAAAAATATTAGGGTTTATCATGAACAGCATAGCTTCATCATCCTCATGCAATCGAAATTTTCAACATGCCCAAAAACAACAATTACACATACCATTCGAACAAGTGAAGCAAGCACAGTCATAATCTAGCCATGGTTTTCATTAAATCATCATCATCAAAGCAAATAGACTAAAAACAAGTTTGAGCACAAAAATGAAAATCCAGATTTCTCACAGCACAGTTAACCAATTCAAATGATTCAAGTTGCAATGGACTCAGCATCAAAAGACCTATCCTAAGCATCTCATGATTTTGAAAATGGTGAGACTCGAGCACTTACTTGAATTTGAAGCAAATGGAGAAACAGTGGTTCTTGGGATGTTTAAAGCTCAAACAGATCCTCCTTGTGGTTGATATTGATGGATTCTTGAAGAAATCGAGCTCAATGATGCTTGGAATCTTTCAAATTGAGAATCACCATTGTTGGTCCATGGAGAAAACAGAGCTCGATGCTGCAGTACAGGTGATGAATGATGCTTGAAAAAGCTTCCAAATGTTGTCCAGATGATGGAACAAACAAAGTTGCTCGTGGTTCTTTGGGAGTTTTGTGCAGAAAAATGCAAATCGTGAAAATGCAAGTTGAGAGAGAATGAAGGTTTTCTGTTTGATAGGAGGCTGCTGCTAGGGTTTGTAAATGACAGAAAATCATCTTTATATTCTCTGTTTAAGAGTACAAATCATGGTTCATGAAAATGTGGGATGTAGTTGTTGAAAAATGTACTTTTGGCCAATTTTCAAGCAAGTAGGTGATGGCTATGTGTACTGCACGAAAATGAGCTTGCAACAAGTCTCAAATGACATTTCAGAACATGTTTGGATGGTAGAAATGGTTGGGAATGATTATTTGGAAAGTTCAATTTTTCACCTCACTTGAAATTAATTCATGCAAGTCCAAAAATGCCATTTTGATTGGTGAAGTTTTGGTACATGAAAATTACATTTTTGGAAAGAGGGGATCAAATGTGACTTGTAGGAAAAACCCCACCCAAATTGGCCAAATGGTTTGAGAGATATGGCCTTTTGAAGTTCAAGAATGTCTGAAAATGATTTGATCATAACTTGCCAATCATACATGGGAATTGAGTGTTCTTGGACTTTTTGGAAATGGGAGAACAAGATCTTCAACTTTCATGTTGGGCAAAAATTCATTTGAAGCTTGTATCATGATGTAAGTTTGAGGATCAAGACTTTCCATTTTGGGCAGGTTTCAATTACAGGTCCAATTTCTATTTTTGGAAATTTCTGATCTGGCTTCAAATTCTTCCATGATGGTGTTTGTCATGATATATGAGGACTATTTGGACATGAATAAGCTCTCTCAAACCAAATCCATCCATTAAAACCATAAAATCAATCACAGTTGACCAAGTTTGACTTTTTAGGGTTTCTGACTGACTGTGCATTGACTGATGACTTCTGAACATCCAATCCTTGACCAAAACACTTCAAATGGATCCCCAAGTCATGTGAACATGTTGGACCAACCCTAGGGCCTTGGCTCCTTAAGAATTGTGCTTGCTTGCTTGACTGACTGATCTCCTGACCAGTTTGACCTAATTTCTTGATTGGCTTGCACTTGAGGCAAATGGGACAATGCAATGCTATGCAGTGGACCATGTTATGCTATGATCTAATATGAGAATTTATGTACAATGATAGGTGCAAATTTGAGGTGCTACAATAAGGTTTGTTCATTAGTGCACCACCTGCGACGGCGTCTATTGTTAACCTCGTGTTGTACAAGAGACCATTATAGAAGGTATGAATTACTAACCAGTCCTCTAAACCATGGTGTGGACAAAGTCTCATCATGTCTTTGTATCTTTCCCATGCTTCGAAAAGAGACTCGTTATCTTTCTGTTTAAATCCATTTATCTGGGCTCTTAACATAGCTGTTTTGCTTGGCGGAAAATATCGAGCAAGAAAAACTTTCTTCAACTCGTTCCATGTGGTGACTGAGTTGGAAGGAAGAGATTGAAGCCATCTTCTAGCGCTATCTCTTAACGAGAAAGGAAAAAGACGAAGTCGAATTGCCTCTGAAGTGACACCGTTAGCTTTAACAGTATCAGCGTATTGGACAAATACGGATAAATGAAGGTTTGGATCCTCGGTAGGATTTCCAGAGAATTGGTTTTGTTGCACAGCTTGTAACAATGAAGGTTTAAGTTCAAAGTTGTTTGCTTCGATTGCGGGTGGAGCAATACTCGAATGCGGCTCATCTTGCGATGGAGCGGCGTAATCTCGAAGAGCACGAGCTGGTTCTGCCATCTCGGGTATCGAAGGGAAAATATTTTTGAAGTCAGGAAGTTCAACAAGAGGGAGATTGTTTGCAGCACGATATTCCCGAATTCGTCGTAAGACTCGGAGATATAGTTCGATATTGTTGATTCGTAAGTAGAACGGCTCGCCTTGTGAGCGAGTGTGTGGCATACAAATCAACGAAAGAAAGAAAAGAAAAAGAAAAGCCTTAGTCTCTACAGCGTAACAGAAGAGTTACGATATCGACTAAATAAAAGTCCCCGGCAACGGCGCCAAAAACTTGATCGCGCCTTTATGAGTCGAATTTGGGGTACAAACTGCAAGTGCACAGTTCTATCGCGTAGTTTTAAAAGATATCGATCCCACGGGGACTTATGAATCGATATACCGTTATCTAAGGTTACTTCGTAAAGCTAAGGCAGGTAATACTTTGATTGTTTTGGGGAAAAGCTAAAACTAAAATAAGATCTAAAATAAATATCTAATAAGCGGATATCGGTATGTAGTTCGTCGTAATTAGGGAATCAATTCTTTGTTGGTTTCTTGGTTTTAAAATAAATCCTTTCAATTGACACTATTGATTAAAAGTTTTATCTCAAACTCTCGCTCTGTTGAATAAACTATGATTTTATATTAACGTAGTTGTCACTTATTAGTTAAGTCAAAAACCACTTTTTGAAAACAATAGAATCCGTAGAAACTCTTTTTAAGAAAACACTAATCGTTTAAACACCTTTATCTCAAATTCTCGCTCTGTTGACTTAGGTTATATAATTAAATTCAAATGCTTAACTCTCGTCCTCACATTCAATCTTTAAAAATACTTTTTGAAAAAGATTAGAATTTAATTAACTCTAAAAATTGCTCTCGCCCTGATCTAGAATTAATGTCCAATTTACACTGTCCAGTCAAAAACTCAAACTCTCGTTCTGTTGCTTTTAACTTCTTTATGTCTTTTACTTTCGTACAAAAACCTTGTTATTAAACCTGTAAATTGAGACCGTAAAAAGAGTGATTTTAATTTTAAACTTAATTAAACCAATTTGGTTTTGATTCCTTCATTCTGCTTACTCTACATACCGATACCCTAATAAATCAGCCAGACATGCTAAACAGACTTAAATAATTATCATGCATAAACAGATTCATCTCAGGCAAATAATATAAATAAACAGTAAAGCAGGGCATATATAAATTCAAACAATAATTAAAGAACCTGAGAAATTAAATAGCAGTCTTGAACACTCCACCACAGACCGGTTGGATTTGTTCTTGAATTCTTCAATCAAACAGAAAAATAAAAGCGAAGGAATAAAAAAAACTAGATTCTAACGTAAGGTTAGATCCGGTGAAAGGTACACAATAGTTTCCGGTGTAGAAACTATTGTGCGAAAAAGAATTAACTAAGTGCTGAAAAAGAAAATAGAAAATGCAAAGGAAATAATATAAAAATCGTAAAAGTAATGCTGTAAAAATGTGTTCGTACTGCTGGAAGAGAAAAAATGCGAAAAATAGAAAACGGCGAAGAAGCGTGGAACCGAGAGCTTTCCAAAAAGCTACTATTTATACTGCTACTTTTTGTAACTGCTTCCAAGGGTTTTCCGTGTAAATGGTCTTCACGTTCCAAGGGTCAAGCGTGAAAGTAGCTTCAACGTGGTCTGTTGCGTTCCTGGTGCCAAAAATATAGGGGGATGGTGTGACGTCCGTCACACCATGTGTGACGCTCGTCACACAATTGTGTAAAGCTTGACGCTCGTCACAGCCTTTGTGACGCTCGTCACAGGCACAACGCCTGTGCTTTTTGGGCTGGGCTTTGGCTTTTGATATTTGCTTATTTTCATTCCTTTTTGCACCTCCTTTTCTTCCTTTTTTACTTGTGCTTCAAATAAACCACCTGAGATAAATAGAAAGAAAATACCGCGTAATATCTAATAAAATGAAATAAATTGAAGTAAATAATAATATAATTTAATTAAATTGAGTCATAGAATGTGATACTATTTCATGTTATCACAAAATCCATTTTTTTAGAACAGTCAATGCAAGTTTTTCTCGCTAAAGGTACGAGATGATGAAGATGTTGAATACATATTTGTTAGTCACGAACATTCTGGCTGCAATTGTATTGAGTTGTATATTACTCTTCAACCAAGTATACCATCTCAGCAATCTCAAATAACTAGTCAGGATGAATCTGATGAATTTGATTCACAATACTCAGATGACGTCAACCCATAAGCAGAAGTAGAAGCAGAAGTCAACATCGTTGATGATGAAGAAGATACTGAGATACAGGTCAATCATATTTTGTGGAATGAGGCCACATGACAGCAAACCTTTTGGAATGCATGAACGGCGTATTCAAAGGCGTTAGAAATCTGCCAATAACCGTCTTGGTCAGATCAACCTATTATAGGTTGGATTCTACCTTCGCAACCAGAGGTGAAAGATGGAGTGCGGTGTTAATGTATGGGCAAATATTCAATGAGTGTTGCATGAAAGTGATGAAAGAGGAGAGCATCAAAGCTAGCACACACACGGTAACAGTCTTTGACCGTCATAGGCAATATTTCAGCGTGCAGGAAATAATGGACCACAATGAGGGGAGACCAAATTTAGCCTATGTTGTCAAACTAAACAGAAGTTGGTGCGACTGTGGAAAATTTCAGGCCTTTCGCATTCCTTGCTCCCATGTCATTGCATCATGCGCACATACTCGCCAGGACGCTTACAACCATCTATATGATGTTTACAAGGCCATCACTATCATGAATGTCTATAACAAAGGCTTCTCAGTGCTACCAATGGAGGAATATTGGTCTCCATATGAAGGTGACATAGTTTGGCACAACGACGAGATGCGTAGAAAGAAAAAAGGATAGCCAAACAACACATGTATCAGGACAGACATGGATACGACAGATAAACTGATAAGACTATGTAATATCTGTCGTCAACCAGGACACAATAAGAACAACCGTTCCAATCGAGGAGCATCATCTGAGTCATAATCTTTTTGTAGCATTGGATTTTTGTAACCTCCAATTTTTATATATCATTAAGTTTTTGTTACAACGAGGTTCACAACAAACATCACTACAACATAAGCAAACTGAAAATAGAATATTTCTAACCGATTACAACAATCAAAGTGATGCCATCTCGTCCAAACATCATTTATCTAGCATCCTTATCAGTTTTCATTCGCATCCAACCAAAGATACCGTCGAGTCCCTCAATACTTTTAATTTTTTCTTCTTCTGGTATTTTCTCATCTAACCAACGAACCAGCTCCCTCTTCAGTTGATCGGAAGTAGTAATGTTCCAAAAGAGCATCAGCATTTGAGGTTTATCTCTCGAATAAATCACTTTTCCATAGCGGCGACGAACACCAAACATGATTGCAAAATGATGAAATGAGATGTGGAAAAATGATTCACACAACACCTCTATTTATAACAAAAAAATTGCACTTTGTACTGAAACGCCAGACTAATTGACGCCTCCTTTCAAACCATACACATGGGCGCCAATTGAGTTGGCTACACCATGTGCCATAGCCAATCCAATTGGTGCCTCCTCTCTAAAAGTTGGGTAGTTTGAGAATTTTTTTTGAAATCAAGGTTATTTTGGGAATTTTTTTTTTTTTGAAAATTAAGGATATTTTGATAAAAAATTCTGAGAATGTCTAGACAATTGAGACTAAAATACATATGTTTTCGGATCGACTTGCCACATTATATATGATACATGTAGCTAATCACATTTTGTATTTATTGTAAAAATATTATGCAACCTAAATGATTTATTTTTGGATGTATTGATTGTTAGTATGGATGAAAGAAAATCGATTTTTATTTTTATACTATCTTAAGTAGGATATTTCTACAAATTATATATCTACTAAAGATGCTCTAAATATGTTATTCAATCTCTCTCATAAAATATGTCACATTTGAAAAAAAAAATCTTTTTTCAAAATACTCCATTTAAATACTGCACTAAATTCAATTAGTAGGAATGTTTCACTACATATTATTAATTTTACTGATAAAATAAATTTAATAATTCAATTATTATTTTTTAATTCCACGTACTATTCTAACATAATATAAATTTAAGATTTAATATAGAAGAATACTAAACTATTTTAAACTTTAAATTATGAAAAAACTAGTTGTGCTTCAACATAGTGTATACCTTGGAAGTTTGCAACGTAAAAGACATAAAATTGACCATTACAATTTTGACTTGGAAGTAGAGTGTTATAGAAGAATTTTTAAAACTAAATTGTAACTTTCATGATTTTCTTTAGTCCTTTGATTTCTCTAAATAACTGTTGATGTGTGGTTGATTTTGCTAGTAGATTTGTGAACTTTGTGTTGTTGTATTGGGCAAAAGTAACATTGTACTCTAATCTGATATATGGCTAAAAAAACATAGTGTACACCTACAACAAAAATATTTCACATTAATAATCATATTTTAAAACATTAAAGTTTTATAAGAAAAACTATATTTAAAAAAATAGTATTCATAAATTTGAAAAGGCATTTTCTAAGTTTTCAATTTAAACATAATATAGATTGGGTCAGCCTTGATCTTTAGTTCATATATATAATAAATTTACATACGTAACTCTAATTCTGAGACATGCTAGACGAGACCTTTCTTTACTAAAATTTGATTTACTTCTTTGAGTTTTTAATATATAAAAAAAATTATTTTTTTGTATTTATTGAACAATTAATGTATTTGGACCAAATGTAGTCCAAATATACTTATTCTTCACTAAATCTAGAAAACAAATTTTTTCTTATATCAATGACCAAAGAGAATATTCTATGCATTAAGAAGTAAATGATTACATAATTAAACTATCATAAATGTGAATTATCACACAATATATTTACAATTATGCAAACAATAACACTTCCCTTCAAATTGTTGTGTCACAAAATAATATTTTCCTTATACACATATGCTAACTTGAGTAATGTCACTATAAAAGGAGTGATCGTATCAACTACCAACTTGTAATTTTTTTCAAGTATTATAAGGCAATCTATTTCAATATACTTTGTACGCTTTTGAAATACAAGATTGATTGCAATGTGTAAAGTTGTTTGGTTATCACAAAATAATGATATTGAAGCATCGTGTGGGTTTTTCAAATATTGTAATATGAACCTTATCCTATAGTTTTGCGAAACAGAATATATAATATTTTTCATCACATTCAAGAACTTCAAAGGTCACTCAAAGACGGACATCAAAGATTCATCACCACTTTTGCCTAAGATCCATCTGAATGACTAGTGAATAATGAAGGGGAGAGGAGACGTCACTTCAAGAAATGTTCATTTCCCTATTAAACGATAGTACCACCACTCAAAAAAAGATGAACTATAATGTGAACAAAATATAGGGAAAATAATAATAGATAAATGTCATAATAAAATAGAATAATACATTAATTGATGAAGAATTTGAACAAACTTTAGAAAAAATATAAGAACCTAGATAGTGATAATACCTCAAATAATATCATAGAAATATATATATATATATATATATATATATATATATATATATATATATATATATATATATATATATATATATATATATATATATATATTAGGAGGAAACAAAAATCAATAAAAAAATAAACTCAAGATAGAAACCATAAAGAAAAAGACACTATACACCCACATATATACTTTCAAACTAAGTTAAAAATATGAAACAATGGAGTTCCAACAATTGATAATTAAGAGAACTATGAGACCTTGTATAGACCAATTAACATATGTCACCTCATCAAAAGCCACAACACCCAAGTTCCAAGCCCTAATTACAATTATAGTATCCATATTATAATTATTTCAAGTCTATTCATAGCTAATTATTTCCTAGATGGAGGGGTTCACATGACAAAATAAAATGGTAACATGAGACACAACAAGTCTCATGACATTTTGATTAAAAAAAATAAAGGACGTGGATTGTAGTATCAGGATGGACCCCAAAAGGAATGTTAAGAGTATGAAATCTAATGCACATATAGGAAGCCTAATATGATCTAGTTGAGAAAGTAAGACACACCACTATTTTGTCGATTCAGATTTGTGGGGTTATTGTTTTGATATGGGATAATATCCAACCCAATAAGATTCGGGTCACCTAAGTTCAAGAGAAGAAGGGCAACCCCAAAAAAAATAGTTTCCCTAAAGGCATCATAGAAATGGCCATTCGACCCCCGTAAATCATTGGATAACTAAGACCATATGATATATTAATAGTTTTCCTTAGAGACATATGTCCATATAATAGGATTCTAAGGCCTCCAGACCCCAGAGGACTTGATATAACAGAAATGAGACATGTTCATCTCATGTACATGTATTATTAACCTAAAAATCTCTCACTTACAAACATTTAACTTAAACATCAAAGTTTTTGCAAGTACCATTCACTAGCTAACTGAAGAAGAAGTTTACCAAGATTTACTATTGATCTTTAGTGAACAACAACCGATAAAAAGGAAGATTTGAATCCAACACATATGTCGATTAGTCTTTAAAAAAATATAGATTAGAGTCTTATCATTGAATTATTTATGGCATAACTATGATAATCTAACCCATTACAATACATGATACTCCTTTTATGATGTAATATCACTAATTTTTGTCTCCTTAAATTATTATTATTCTGGGTCGCCCCATATAGATCCTGATCGATCACCCTAAATTGTAATCCTTCCATAATCTTCTCAGCACATGGGGACTCACCCTTGATGACCACCAAGGATCTAACTGCAAGTGCATTCGACGATTCTCCATAATTCACTCCTAAAAAATAGCGAGTTTGTTATTCATTTCTAATATATATATATATATATATATATATATATATATATATATATATATATATATATATATATATATATATATATATATATATATATATATATATATATATATATATATATATATATATATATATATATATATATATATATATATATATATATATATATATATATATATATATATATATATATATATATATATATATATATATATATATATATATATATATATATATATATATATATATATATATATATATATATATATATATACACACACACACATATAAGGCTTCAAATTCAAGTACTCAATTTCAAATTCAATTTCAATTTACTTTTCTCCCTCGCATACTAACTTGAGAATTAAAGTGATAAACTTGTAGGTCATCCTCCATCTTTCGCGCCTGAAGCTTTGATTTGTCTTTACCAATACTTATTAATCAATTTCTAGTTCTAAAACGGAATAGTGACACTATCTGTGTGAATCAACTTTTGATTCTTTTATTTTCTGTGATTTCAAGTTTGCTCACTAATTCGCCAATTCATAACCTTCTCAAATCACTAAATCAAGATCATTCTAAATCTAACATGAGAATTTGTCGTGTTCGATCCAATCAAACATCATTTCAACTTCGATTCCTCAAATTTCTATATCTTTGATTCATATGTTTCCACGTGATGGTTGGATCCAAAGTTACTCGTTCTGTTGTTACTCGAGAAGTTGCCTTCGTTGCTTCAACTAAAGCAATAATCAATCAACACCTCTTCCTCCACCTCCTCAGCAAAACATGGAGAATCCATAAATAGAGGTTATGTTGCATCCAAATCTAGTCCAGACACGTCAGATAACTGGATCTATTTAATTACCTCGAATCGAACCTCATATTCCACCTTCAGTTGCGCAACCTGAAGTATTACTTGGTTTTCCTTGGATTGCAAGGTGCTAAGGAGATATTGAACAATGTGTACAACATCGTTCAATAGAATAACTCATAAACAATTAAGGAAATGTTAATGTGGCTCGAAGAAAACCTCTACAACGCTCATTCACGGGGGAACATTCTTAAAGAGGTTGCCTCAAGGAGAATTCATACCGTTGTTTCTAAGTCGACTATGATGAAGAAAGACGAAGCTCCTAAATTAAAAAATCAGTATATGAGCAGGAAACATCAAAGTCGTTCTCAAAGCTTATAGGGAGATAAAGGCAGCCATATTCTTTCCCTAAATCTGGTAGCAAATCAACTGACAAGGTTCAGCAGAAGCATCCACTATTCACCATGATGGAAGGCAAATACCAAAATCCATGGAGAAATCGCCCAAGCAAGGTGAGTATGATAGAAAGAGATATCTAGAGGAGCACGTGCAACTCGTCAATGATCTACTTAACTACTTTAGTGTTGACGAGGTGTCAAAATGCAAGTTGTTTGCCTTGACCCTGGTCAGTTTGATCAGGCTATGGTTCAATGGTTTGGCAGACATGAGCATTGAATCATGGGCCAATTTTTGTGAATGGTTCTCCACACACTTAATTGCTCAGAATAGACAACTAGTTATTGTAGTTGCTTTGAGCAGGATTATACAAGGGAAGAAGGAAAGCATGAGGTCTTGTATCGACCGATTATGCAAGTTGTTATCGAAGTCGAGGATGCTGAAGAAAGTCTTAAGTAATGGATCTTTGAAAATAGCCTTTTATGAGACCATCTCTTTAAGTTGAACATAGAAAAGAAGAAGGTGTGAACCACTCATGAGATGTTGAGCACAACTTATTCTTATATGATCTGAGTGAAGGGAAATTGCAATATAAGACGCAACGGAAAATAAAAGTTTACCTTAAGTTGATCCTTACTTATGATGTGTGATCAGTGATATAACATTTACCTCTTGCGTTGATTAACAATTTTGATGCAGAATCAGAGGAATGATCACAAGTGCTTAACGAAAAACAACGCATCTACTCAATCCACATGAATAGAGAGCCTTCAACCCTTAGTGTTAGTTGCTACGAAT